>NC_142769.1:44789268-45089268 GCF_988280905.1 Pimephales promelas | reverse complement strand
GTATGACTGAGATTGGTTTCATGGTTTAATTCATATGTTGTGGCTTTGACCAAAAAACAAAACAAAAAGAACTTAGAGAAAATACAATCACATACTGCCCTCTATTGATGCTTCTTGTCACTTGCTGTCAACATCCTCACCTAAAGCTAGAAATTACTGTCATATACTTTCAGGATTTCCATTCTGATTGATTAACAATTTATCCTATTTTATATACAATGTAAAAAGTATTTTTTTTTGCATCAGTGGTTGCCAGATTATCTCTGTAAAAATACTGTATTAGTGTAAACATGTTTACGGAACAATCATTTACAATTTAAAACAGTAAATTACTAAATAAATACATACATTTATAAAAAAAAAAAAAAAAAAAAAAAAACCTGGTAAATCCAAGTTGTAAACTTGTAACTCCAGTCAACCTTACAATTTAAAAAAAGCAATTTACATAAAAAGAAACCCATAAATCCAACAGCTGTTTGTTACTGAATTAGCAAGGTTATACGTTACTATTAAACTTTGTTTTGTACCTTTAACATGCATAATAACACAGAGGGAAGAGAAAGTCACATGATGAATCTCAAGTAGTTTTTCCACAAGCTGAAGTATAGTATAATATAAAGATGCACACAGTTTACGTCTTTTCACTGTGAATTTTAAGAGGATTTGTTTTTTGTATTTTCAAAAACTGTTAATTTAATGGTAATTTACTGTAAAATTACATGAATGTAAGGCTATATTTGACTGTTATCCCTGTATATAGTAAATTCAGGTTTTTACTCGAACATTTTTGTCTTTTACAGTTAAAATTCATTTTTTGGGATGGAAGACTAGGAAATATAACAGTCAAAATATAAACAGTCAAAATCAGACTATCCTTAATAAAAGTGTAGTGTTATTGAATGCATGAGGTTTCCTCGGCAGCACAAGATCGCCTCGATCATGCTTTGCATGTATTTTGGCAAACAAAAGCTTTGAGGCGCGCCACTGGAACTTTACTGTGGTTTCGCTTCACTTTGTTTGATAAACAAATTAAAAATAAATTCTACAATTTGAATTTATTTACAAATTAAAAGCAGCGATGAACTTAAACAGATCAGCCCAGAGATGACGACTTCTAGGTTTATGAGATGATATCTTTATTACTTGTTTGCATGCTTGTTTTGTATATTAAAGCTGCAGTCCACAGTTTTTCCATCTCTGTTCAAAATCTGCAATTGCAGTCATTCGCGGAATTATCAACTTTACGTGAGTTGTGCCTCGACACGGCACAGCGTTTTTGCAGATGTGATGCTACATGCAGTTCATATTTTGCACTGATCTCAGGCCACAAAGCGCAGCCTGCAAGAGTGAAAATCAAACAAACCTCATAAGCCTCTGGCAGAGCTCACATTTATGTTGTCAGACATTTCACAAACTGTTCCCATGCACGTATTATAAGCTATAAAAAACCCAACAAAAAAAAACCCCAATGAATTTCAAAATTAATTTAATGTCCCAGGGGTGTGTTCATGACAGCTGGTAAAATGTAATAACAAAAACTAAATGGATCTTATAATGAATGAATGTATTTTATTTTTCAACCATTAATTGAATATCAACCTTCATTTAATTAGGCCTTCAGCACCATAGAAAGAAGAAAGAAAGAAAGAAAGAAAGAAAGAAAGAAAGAAAGAAAGAAAGAAAGAAAGAAAGAAAGAAAGAAAGAAAGAAAGAAAGAAAGAAAGAAAGAAAGAAAGAAAGAAAGAAAGAAAGAAAGAAAGAAAGAAAGAAAGTCCGCATAATTTTTTAAGATAATAGTTATTGAATATACTTTTCACATCTTTTATCAAAGATTAAGAATTTACTGTACATAATGATCAGATTAGTTTTATGGAAACGATTAAAAATCTGGACATAGAACTTACACACACACACACACACACACACACACACACACACATATATATATATATATATGTGTGTGTGTGTGTGTGTGTGTGTCTTGCTGAAGAAGAAGAAGACTAGGAAGAAGACTGTCATTTCAGTTCTTTTGTGGCTGTGATTAATATTACTTCGTTTTATTTTATATATATATAATACGATTTTTAATCATTTCCATAAAACTAATCTGATATATAAGTCTAATCCTGGTTTAAACTAAACCCTGTCTGTGAAACCAGACTTAAATGTTTAATCTCTAAATACAGTTTGCATGGACCTCTAAATTTACATGTAAATTTATCAATTTGAAATTGAATTTGTGTTGGTTTAAATTATGGAGAAGAGCATGCTTTCATTTTTGCCTCAAATGCACATATTAACGTAATTATTTCAAATATACGTGCTTATATGTCCTTTTGAACAATGAGGGTCATTTCCACGTTAATTGGCTTTATGCACAGCTGCACTACTTCCTGAACTTAAGCCAGCTCCTTGTTTCCTGTCTGCCATTATTGGACAAACTGATTAATTCAGGTGTGCCTGACCTCAGTAGTCACAGCAACAATAATCAGACACACCTGGATTAATCAGTTTGACCAATAATGGCAGACAGGAAACAAGGAGCTGGCTGAAATACAGGAAGTAGTGCAGCTGTGCATAAAACCAATTAAGAAATCATTTTTTACAACTTGAACATGTATTATAAATGATTAAATGTCTTTAAAATGTCTCTTGTAGTGGATTTTTTCCATAAACACTATAAGACTTATACTCTAGCGTGCCTATATATTGACGTCGACTACAGCCGAGTCTAATTCTATAATTCTAACTTACTTGTTTTCTTGCTTACTTGCTAACTAACTTACTTCCCTAGTAAGTGTTGCACAGCAGTAATAACAGACAGACCTCAGCAAATGTCCTCTAAATGCTTTAATTAAATCTTTCCGAGCTGTTCTCAGTTCTCCCAAAAAGAAGCAACAAGCATGGCTGGTGGATCCCAGACAAATCCCATTGAGAATCCCACCAGTTTATGCAAATACAACAGGTTTTATAGAATAGGGGTATGGCAAAATGACATGATACATTACATTATTTCCCTACAATTTGATTGGTTCTTCATTACTTCATAATCACAAGTTTTCAGGACATATGTCTAGTTTAATTTCATATTATTTTTACATTCAACACAGTGGTACGGCAACATGCCTACACCGTTCAAAAACACAGAACAGAACCCACATGGCATTTCAAAGTATTAGCATATTAAATATTAGATATTACAATTAGGATTGAAAATACAGTTTAAAATTTCCATCACACTCTCAAGCAACATTCAGAGCAAACCCACACATGTGCACTTTGCTCTCCCTGAGCTACAGCGACTGCACAGTACATGATGTCTATATAAAGCTCAAAGACTCTCATTCAGAACAACTGTGTGACGAGTTCTCGCTGTCTAAAAGATTGGTAAGTCGGTTTTCTGTCAAGGTCAGTGGACATTTACTGAATATTGTAAATGTTAACTGTATTAACATACTATTTTATGTCTCTCTGTTCTAGGTGACAAAATGGCAGGTAACATTTCTAAAATATCATGCACTTGCAAACTCTCTCAAGTTTCTGAAATTCAAATATTACATTAGCAATTACTCTCCAAAAATTACATTTAAATGTAAAGCATTAAAAATCCATAATTTAATATCAATAAATATATTATGAACTTAGTTCCTGATATGCAACAATCCATCCAAGAAACAGAACAATTTGCAAATGCCAGTATTCTATATTTCTATTATTATTTGCTAAATATCTGAGTGATAATTAGGCCCATTATACATTTATTCTCATGGATTCCAAAAACAACATGATTTTTAATTTATATATTTTGGGCTGTTCAGAATGTACAACACTTTTCGAAGTGGTGTTTGTCTGCAATATTCTGATTTTGATCTTCAGTGGAGTAGTGAACATTCTTCTATGCGAACGGCTGAGGAGAAGAAAATGTGAACAGTGTGCTGGTGAAGTACATTTTAATTTTGTTACCTGAAAGCAATATTGTAATATTTATGTTTATTTAGACATTCAATAGATGTTAAATAGCAGTGTTACACTTTAATGAAGTGTTCATTCATTTATTCATTCATTCAAACAATTCAGTCTTGTTTTTCTTTACCATTATTTAATTCGATCCCCTTCTTAATTCTTGCAGCACATCAGAGAAGCTTTCATTCTCTGGCTGTCCCTCCTCAACCAAACTCACCAGCGTCTGATACCAGTAGTCATCTTGTATGTCATAATATCTAATATGTTTAATCCATTTAATGTATTTATAGACAAAACACATATTTGGTTTTCCCCCTCACAGGATCAAGAGAGTACGGAGCTTGACTACTCAATGCTACAGTTCCCCGAAGACAACACAAGAACAGAGAACTCAGAGAATGAGCAGAGAGAGAAGAGCGGAAAGGACACGGTCTATTCCAGCCTTAAATGTCAAATCTCAAACATCACTGAGGAAAATTAATATTTTCAGGTGACTATACAGAGCTGTGGACACATTAAACAATTCATGCATAGCATAGATCGTGACTGTATTTACGATTTAGACATAATTACTTACCAAAGACTTAGTTTCACAAATGCATTGCTATTCCTCATCCAGGATCAACTACTTTTTAATATATCTATCTATATATCTTATCTATTTATATCTATATATAACTAACTATCATACAATATTTATAAACCAAGAGGGAAAGGCTATATATTTGGTTATATATATATATGCTATACATTAATTATTAGGGATATAATTTTATTTCAGACGTGAGCATCTAGGCTAAATACACAAACTAATACAGTATTCAGTTATTATCACTATGGCCATATCAGGTAGACAAATCCAATGTCTATTTGGCACAATTGTTAATATTAAAATTAACGATGGTGGTTTTAAACTACTAAAAGTATCTTTTGGGATCTTAAACTCAAATTCTCATTTGCTGGTAACCATTTAAAAAAGCTTAGGCTAAAAAGTAGGCTAGCCTATAATTTACAATAAATGTCTGTTTATAGCCCTATTGTTTCTTCAACCGTATAGTAAAATGTGAATTACGGAGACCCTAAAGTGACATTTGCGTGCAGACGGGAAAGCATCAGCATGCTTGTGCGTTATCATAATATAAACGTAACGAATTCAGTCTTTAAATCTGATCATCAGTAAGTGTCAGTCAGCACTCATGTCTACAGAAACCAACCTATTTATCTATAGTAATTAGGTTTGTGTTGCAGATGGTTTTGCTAATAAATGTAGATCTGTCGGCTGAAAAAAATTGAGTTAGTATTTGAGTAAAAATATTGAATAGATCTCAATGGAGTACCCATTCTTCACCCAAAAAACAAGCATTATAGTATAATGCTCGATTTTAATTAAGCATTCAAATAAAACCATTTAGTTTGGTTTTATTTGAATGCAGTATAATGCCATTATACTGCATTCAAATAAAACCAAACTAAATAAAACATTAAATTAAATGTAATATGTTTTGAAACAATTACATATTCATTATGGCAAAAGTGTGTCTATATAAGGACATCAACTAATGATAACCTGTGCAAGTTCTTATTGTATTTGATAAACAAAATGTAACTGCAGTATACATTTCTGCTAAATAATTGATATCTTAGAAAGCAGGAATCAGATTTCAGTTTGGAAATAACAAAACAAATAGATATAAAATTACATTTAAGCATTACGATTTGTATTATCGATTGTAGATTGATTAGTAGTCATGTAAAAAAAAAATGTGTGGAATGAAAGGAAAGATTCAACTGAAAATGATCCATAATGCAATATCCATAACATTTTGCATACTGCAGTTCAAATGCAATATATATTTGCTTTAAGTATGTTACGTTGAGTTTCTCACAGTCTGTGTTTCTAAACCCTCTCTTTTCTATCCAGAGCTCCACAGCACAGATTTCTGGCAGTTCCTCCTCAGAGCACAGAGATACTTTATATTGAAGATCATCACAACTGACCCAGAACCAATGACCAGCCATAAAGTGCAGGCCAGTCCACACATAAGCTGTCTGAGATGTTATAATGTTGTTATTTATCACCTCTGTTACAATGATCGGGGAGTTTAGACTCACCACATCAGTGTGTGTGTTGTCTGCAATAGTCCAGGGCAGCTGCACAAGCTGTAATGCAATGTATGGATGTAAATACAATGGCAGCTGTCTGTATGGGCAGGTGGGGCTCTAAACAAAATACCTCTATATAAACTGTATCAGTAATAAATTGTAAATATTTTCAGTTTTCTATAATAAATATTTCAGAATTGTTCAAGTTCAAGTTCATTTATTTATGTAGCACATTTAAACAGCTGCTTAGACAGACCAAAGTGCTTTACAGAACACACAAGTAAGAAAAGTAAAACAGCAAAAAAACAAACAAACAAAAAAACAAACAAAAAAAGGGCATATAAGCATATAACACATAAAAAGCAGCAAAGCTACAAGTAGCCTTGTCAGAATTGTCAAGACTTTTATTTTGTACTTAACCGGGCAGCGGGTGCCTGAGCCTCCCCAGCTTTTCAGCTCCCCACAATTTTCCAATGTAAAATCTGTGGTGAAAAATAAAACTGCAGCGCGGATTAATAGGCTTTATGCCGTGCGTCACGTGACCAAACCGGAAAACGGGTCTCATCGCATCCGCTTGTCAGAACGGCCGTAAGAACTGACTATATCTATGGATATTTAAGGTAATCAGCTAACCTAACTAGTTCACTTTGTTATTGGCGATATTTAAATGGACAAAATGCCTGTCCATTTAAATATCTAAACGTTACTGTGAAGAATAAAAAATATAAAACGTTTAAATATTAATCTGCACATGTGAGGGATATTGTTTATGCTAATCTTTGCTCGCTCCTTTTAAGTTATCTTGAGTAAAACCGCAAAAAAATTCATGAAAAACATACAAAAGACCTGGACCGGAAGCGATTCGACCTGTTTTACAGAGAATGCGGAAGTAAGTTGTGCATAAAGCCTATTGAGAGCCGTTGGGGGAGATTTGAGACCGCTTATTTTCACTTGACCACCTTCGTTCCAGACTCAGAGCGATTTGTTGATATCAAACCACTTCAAATATGTGTACATTAGTCTGCATCAGGTCAGTGATTAGTTGCCATGTCTGTTCTTCATATCAAATTAATGAAAGTTTGAAGTAAATTGAATAGGCTTTGCATAGTTCTGTTGTGTTTGTTTTATGTTTGTTCTGAGAATAGAAATTACTTTTCCTCACCAGAATTCCTCTACAATTCGTAACATTCTAAAACAACATTCTGAGGCAATAAGTACAGCATTACGACAATTCAAAAATAGCATTCTCTGAGTGCCTATCAATCAACATTAGAGCACCGCCTTCAGGCTGAATAATGCTAAGACCTTAGACCTGACAAAAGTGTGTCTGCATGTCTTCACGATTAGAATATAAAGCTTATAAAATGTTTATCATAAAGTATAGCGCTAAGACCTACCTAAATTTACTGGTCCAGGGCCTCCTCCCATGTCTTGTTCTGATGCACCAGAATGGGCTGTCATGTGTTTTTTGGATCTCACCTGACCTGAGAGCCAAATCATCTTTGAGTGTAAGCAAAACAAGCCAATCGACATTAGCGAGTGAGATTTGCATTGTGAGAGCAGTTTTCAATAATGAGAGTTTTGCAAATACAAGGATTTGGTGCTAAAGAACCATGGCCATCTGGGGCTTCAGGCCAATTATGAAAAGAACAAGCTCTCCCCTGTGCACAGAATCTCTTTTCTCTGTATGGGGTTGGACCTGTAAGACTGGAAAACTGGAAACTGGTTGAAAAGATAGACCACTGGTCTATGAGACAAAGGTCATGGGCAAATTAACATTTGAACTCTCACCCCACTCTTGCAGAGATCACACAAACTCACACAAGAATATATATGCACTGTAAAAAAATATTGATGGTTTAACTTAAAAAAGTAAGTAACCTGGTTGCCTTAATTTTAAGTTCATTGAACTGGAAAAAGTGAGTTAATACAATGAAGGAGATTAATTTAACCATCAGAAACTCAAAATTATATGTTATCTGAACTAAATAAATTATTTAAGTTGATTTGACAAATGAAAAAATGTTGTGATTACTACACTGAAAAAATGTTTTGTTGGTTTAACTTAAAAAAAAGTAAGTAACCTGGGTTGCCTTAAAATTTTAAGTTGATTGAACTGGAAAAAGTGAGTTAATACAATGAAGTAGATTAATTTAACCATCAGAAACTGAAAATAATAAGTTATCTCAACTAAATAAATTATTATAAAGTTGATTTGACAAAAGAAAATATGTTGTGATAACAAATCTTGAAAATATTTTTTAGAGTGTGGTTTTAATTTGAACAACTATCATAAAGTTTTATACATGTGTTTAGTAACTGTGTTTTATACACAGTATAAGGCTAGAAGGGCCTTTTATGGACTACAATTACAACAACAATAATAATACATTTAAAAAAAAAAAGAAAAGTTTTTTGCTGGATTAACCATGACTTAGTTTTTTGAAAAATATTAAAACTTGCAGCAGAATTGAAATGATCAGGCAGTGAATTCCAAAATGCACCTTTCAGATGATGATGACAAATGATGTTTTACAGAATAAAATTTTACAATTGCAGCTAGAAGCCGCTCTGGTGGATCTACATAATGGAAACAAACAAAATGAGCAAAACTTAGAATCTTATATTTACAATGATGATATCTTATGTGCTTCATAAACTTTTCAAGGCATGGTTATAAAGACATTCAATCTGATACATTACAGCCTGGTTAGTCCTAGACCAAACTGTTAATCCGTATGATATAGGCTACGTGAAAATATCATTGAGTTTAAAAACAAAGCATGATCGTTTCACATAGCTTTTTAACATGGCTATTAAAATCTAACTATGCATCTAAATCTTGTATTTTACAATAGTGATTTATAATGTATCTGCAAGCTCATAAAAGATCTTAAACATCAGCTAAACATTGTTTTACAAGACAATGTACATGTTGACACGACTAAAATGAAAGATTCAAAATGCATTATTTTTAACAACCATACATAGCCTACTGTAAAGCAATAGACTTCTATAGACTCATGATTTATAAAAGAATCAATTTCATATATAGGCCTACATAAAGAAATGGATGTATATTGCAACATGAAGCACATTTATAGCTTTTTAAGACAGAGAAAGTTCAGTTTATCCTCACAATTATTGGGTCTCCAAACATTATTTTGTCTATCCAGAGCTCCACAGCGCAGATTTCTGGCAGGACACTGGAGCTCCCCCTCCACAGACCAGGCTTTATATTGAAGATCATCACCACTGACCCAGAACCAATGGCCAGCCATAAAGCGCAGGCCAGTCCACACATAAGCTGTCTGAGATGTTATAGTGTTAGTTATCGCCTCTGCCATAATCCTCTGAGAACTAAGACTTGCCAGGTCAGTGTAGTTCTGTCTGCAGTAGTCCAGGGATTCATCCCACGTCTTATTCTGACGCACCAGAATGAGCTCAAAGACATTCATACAGTAAAATGGTAGAGTCCATGAGCACGGAGCATTGTACAGTTTAGAATTATATTTTCCTACAATGCCACACTTTTCAGTGTGTAGTAGGTTTGGTTCTCCAATGTTCCAATTGTCGATGTTTTCATCCTCACCTCCAGACCAAATCCATTGTTCTCGGTTGTTAGGACTAATGTGCAGTCCAATCCAAAAATATTCATAAATGATTCCTGGATTTGCAGAGAGCAGTTGTGCCTCTTCTTTATTGACAGTGGACAGATCATCATGGTATTCTCTGCAGTACTTTTGTGCATCTTTCCAGGTCATTAATGTATTCACAAAGAAGTGTTTTCTGTAGAGACTGAAGCTCAGTCTAAAGAGACTCAAAAACAGGACCACGGCGACGGCAGCCTTCATTTCTACACAGATGATCTACTCTTTGTGTGTGCTCAGTGATAAAGGGGTGTCTTTTATTTCTGAGAGACAATAAAAACACTGGAAGGCACTGACCAACCAGACGGTCAGGCAAGTATTTGTGTATCAAGTATTCAAACCGTGCTTAAACAAAGATAACATGCAAGTGTAGAAAAAATACACTTTATTTTTCTTAAAAAAATTTTTTATGCCTGTAAGGTTGTCACACACACACACAAAAAGCAGAGATGCTAGTGTGTTTGTAGATTTTGAAAAAACACTCTCGTTTTGACTCTTCAATCCTCACCATTGGCTAGTACATTTATTTTACTCGCCAGACTTTTTACATGGAATGCAAGAAAAATGTAAATGAAAAGAATTTTTAAAAAATCCCCATAGATATAATATAAAATATTCATTTCAAACACTATTAAAGACAAGTAATATAATGTGAACAAATAATCAAACTACAAGCATGGACAAATAAACACAATATACGACGCATTGTCGCATTCTCACCGCAAGGCGTCACCTTTTGATTATGCTTCAATATTTGACGCTAAAGGGCACCTAATGGTTCAGATATTGAAGCATGGTCAACATGCTTCCCAAGGCGTCAGTTAGGTGACGCCTTGGGGCAATAGAACAATGATACAAATGAAATAAACAGTGTTGAATTGGCGGTATGGTCCATTTTGGGTTAAAAAGTGGCTAATTCTCACTCGTACGAATTCATACGATTTTGTCTAAACCCACTTGATGGTTAGGTTTAGGGGCGGGGTCAGGGGTAGGTCATTCGTACGAATTCATACAAATTGGCCAATTCATAAAATACGATTTAGCAAAATCGTACGAGTGAGATCGTGTGAGATCGGGTTGGGTAAACAGAACAGAGCCAACATGAATGTATCATTCAGATATCATTAATTCATTTTTTTTTTGTACAACATAATTAGAATTTTTTTTTTGTCTGATTCAGAATCAGAATGCCAAAACCTGTCTGACGAGAGGAGGGTAATTGACTCTTGAGGAATGCGATAGCTGCTGATACAACGAACTGAAGGAGTTTATAGATAGCTGTCATGATCTCATGAAAGTTCGTATCTATGGCACGAATGTCATTTCTCGTGGCATTTATACGCCAAAAACAGTTTTTGCGTGTATATGGCACGCGATTTTCGCGTACATATGATACGCACTTTTTTGCGTATAATACGCACGAACTCCCCACCCCCCTCCCCCCTAAACCTAACCCAGGGTTTTTTAGTGCGTACCATATACACGAAAAAAACACTTTTGGCGTATAAATGCCACGAGAAATGACACAGTGGTGTAGATACGCATCTTCATGAGACTGAGATCGGGCTGCATATTCCTAATAGATGTGGATCAGCTGAGAGTCAGCTGGCATAACTGATGCTACGCTTAATCTTTATTCAAATCTTACTTCTTTTATTTATTTTTGCCAAGTCAATCTTGGACATAAAAAGTGCTGTGTATTGGTCTTTTATTAGCTTGCATGCATAAGCAGATTTGCCTGGAAGGAACTATGCAAATACTTGAAGCCTCACACACCATGGTGTTTCTTTGACAGATTCAGAGTAGGTCATACTGTGGGTATTTGGAAACATAAGCAATTCATTTATGTTAAAGGGATAGTTCACCCCAAAATGATAATTTTGTTTTACTCGCATTCATGTAGTTCCTGTATAAGTTAAGTTCTTCTGTTGAACACAAAGATATTTTAAAGAATGTCGGTAACTAGATAGAAAATTAAAAATTACATACTGTACGTTTAATCAGAGAAACTGTGGGTTATTAAAGGGTAGCCTAACTAAACCCCTGGTCAGAGCCTGACTCCACTCACTGGCAATATTTGAAAATGCTGAAAAAGTGGGCTGACCCCAGCGGAGATAGAGGTGATGCTAAAACACTCTATCCTGGTCGTTTTCAATACTCACAATTCCAATTCCTGACTCCCTACAGTGGTTTTGACGACACAAGATGGTTTTTTATACTGCCAAGGGCGTAGCTCGCGTGGTGAGCTGAAACCTGCGTACGTCACGAAGTGCGGAACATCCACTAGGAAAATTCAACTGCAGTAGCCAGCGTTCAACCTGAAGAGGGCAGCATTAAGACGTTTTTACACCGTATATTGTAGAAATAGAACACTTTATAAACAAATGTCAAAAAAGTTACTCGAATCAATGACTAGTAGGCTATTAATAAAGATCCATTCTTACAAATCATTAACTAAAAAAAGCTGGTTTAGTGTTTAGTTACTCTTTAAATAATGAATAATATGAAATAAAATCAAAATCAAATCTAAAATAATAACTTTTAGCACCATAAATCATGAGCATCGAAGAGGAGGAGTTATTTTCTGTATAAGAAAAGTGAGACGTAATACAGAAGGCGGAGACAATGAGTGCATTTCCTGCACCATCAGTAAGAGGAAGTAGTTGCTCGAACAGACTGATCTCTGCTGGAGTGAACATCAACAGACCAACTTATTCATTGAGGTTTGCAATTAATTCACGTATAATCATCTGTTGTTTAATACAAAATGCACTGCAATACAGAAGTATCATCATGATTCAGGAAACTAACACTCTAAAAAATGCTGGGTTGTTTCAACCCAAATTTGGGTCAAATATAGACAAACCAAAAACTTAAACTTTCACTTTCAATGGTAAATTTTTTAATTACATTTTTAACCCAACATTTGGGTTTGTCTATATTTGACCCAATTTGACCCAATTTGCTGTTTGGATTGAAACAACCAAGCATTTTATAGTGTACCTATTGATTGGTATAAATCCATTTATAAACAAACTATTATAATTTATTCACAGATAAGTCATGCTTAACGTGACACATGTGTTGTTTGTATTTGAATGTTTGTGTATGTTTAGATGTTTTCCAACCACAAGTTTGACCCTCCTTCACAGCAACAAAACCACACAGTCTACTCAGCAGTATTCACGTCTCTTTCTTAACAAACACCCCTCCTTCTTCTCAACAGACTGCCACTGTAATGGAAATAGCAGAATTAAACTTCAAAAAACAGGCTAAAATTATGTAATAAAAAACTGATTGATGTGGTTGCACACCAATGCTAATTGTGCACATTAACCGATAAATTGTACGTTGCAATTTTAAAAGTTAGGGTTTTCTATGTGTCTGAGAAAAAATAAGTAAAATTTTGTTTTAGTATATTTAATAAAGATAGGCAATTATAATTCAAAGTTAAAGTTACAAGGCAAAAGTCAGACACCAAAGCTATCAAAAAAAAGCAAGGCAGAATTTGATCAATGGATTTCATACGTTTAGAGGAAGAAAACGACCTTCAGGTGGAAAAGAAATGTGAGAAGCTGTGCTGTTGTTTGTTGTTTGCAGAGGCTGCTGCTTGATGCAACATGTGCTTGTGGTTTTGGACACTGAGCCCACCTATTGCTCAGTTTGCAGCCAACCTGTAAGAATGAGAATAGAAAAGCGCAGTCAGAAAGCCCCCAGCAGGGCTCACTTTTCTGTGGTCAAACATTTCCAAATCAACAGTAAGTGCGAGTGTAAAACCTGTTACTTTCAGAAGTATTACAATTATTTATCCCCATGCCTCTAAGGCGGTCTCTCCCATACATTGAATATCAAGAGAAACATTAACATTATGAATATATTCATTACATGAATTAGAACATAATAGAACATGCACAAGTCGATAATTAACCCTATAAAGCATCTAAAAGTATCCCTTAAAATGCACACCCTTGATACTTACATTTTTATATATATTAATATAATTGTGAGAACTATAGGGTCAAATGTAATTAAAGTAATATCGTTTTGTAACTATAACACATAGAGCAATAACATACTTGCTGTTTAGAGTGATTCACATGCTCAAAGACGACTTTTGCCGTGGATTCCCTGAATGTGAGATGAAAAGATTGCATCATGATAAAAATATAAGAAATTAATTTAAGGCCTTGGGAAGCATTTGACCATGCTTCAATATCTGATATCGTCAGGTAAATGACGCCCTGATCGCGTGTAACTGTAACCCTACCCTACCCCCTACTCTTAAATTTGTTAATCATAAAAAAACAACAGCAATTGACTAATTTCAGTTGGCTTTTTATAGTTTAATATCTTCATAAAAAATAAAGTGCACACATTAATCCTTTATAATATAAACTGTTTATATTACATAAAACAAAAAAGAATGTCAAGTTGTATTATACTGTATAGTGACTTCAAGGCCCACTGATGTGCATTGAGAGATCTAGGTCATATTGTTCCATCTATTTTAGGATATTGTTAGTGTGATTTGAATCTACATTACATTTCAGCTTCAGTCTTGATCTTACGTTCTGTTATTGAACAATACAATTGTGCTCATCAATAAGTGGTAACTAAAGCACCATTTTTCCAACATTCACCACCAAGCCCTAAACCCAGTTGACTTGATTCAGCACCACGGACAAGGACATGCTCCGGCTCTACTTATTGTGTAAATGTAATTAAAAACTGTATCAAATTAAAAATAAAATAAAAAGAGATTTAGATTTAAAAAACAACCCTGATTAAGCTCAGCTCAGCCCACGCAGCCTAGCAAGCATCTGCACAGGTCAAGTCACACCCCCTCACAAGAGCTGGAGTGCTTTTAAACATGTTTAATTCAGTTTGTTTTACTCCAGGGGGGTCACTTCAATTATTTTAAGCTTTACAATTGTAAAATAGCCACAGTAAAGTCACAAGGAAAATGTTTGAACATAGCCATGGCATTAAAATGAAACAATCAAAACTTTCTTTTTTTTTTTTTTTTAATTTTAAGAAAATATAGATTTTTATTATTTGTATCTCTTTTTTTTGTTGTATTATTTTATTATTATTTCCATTTTATTGTTGGTGTTTATAAAAATAACCATTTCCTTTGCTGGTGAAAGTGGCACCTCACACCCAAAGGAGGACAGCCAATGAAATTTGACTTTGTCATACGAGAATAACCAATCATGTCCCGGATCAGTTTCCATTTGATTTAGTTAGTTAGATTGTGCACCTTGCCATCTCTCATTCTTTGCGTGCACATCAAAGCAACATGAGCACAGTTTTATTCTTCACCTTTGTTTGTAAGTATGATTTTAAATGACTGAATATAATCATCTAATTGTGATTTATTCATTTTAACTTTTTCAACCAAGCAACTAACATTCTGAAATTAACTTCTTTATGTAAAAGCATTGTATAACACATCTTTACCATGCTTTTTCTATTCAGGTTGCATCGGGGCACAAAACATTGAGCAGCCAAAACGTTTGCAAACCTCTAAACTGGGTGATGATGTCACTATTGAGTGCTACTTACCCAATACAGATTTTAACAATATGGTGTGGTACAAGCAGGGGATGGGAATGAAACTTCAAGCCATTTTAAAAACGTATATTTACATGACGGATGTTGAATTTTTTGATGGAAATACAGATGGCCGTTTTAACGTAACAATAAAAAAAGGAATTTATCATTTACATATTTCTTTGACTAAAAAGGAAGATATAGGAACATACTTTTGTGGAGTGGTAACGTTGGGAGAACTGTATTTTGGACCTGGAACATTTTTGATGCTTCGTGGTACGTTTTTGCCTTTCATTATATCAAATTTACTTCATATCTACAATCAAAAAAAAAAAATCTAGGTTGTTTCAACCCAAATTTGGGTCAAATATGTTGGGTTAAAAATGTTATTAAAAAATTTACAGTTGAAAGTGATTCAAATGTTGAATTACTGTTTAACCCAACATTTGGGTTTGTCCATATTTTACCCAAATTTAGGTTGAAACAACCCAGCATTGTTTAGAGTGATAAAGGTGATTAAAAAGACTATAAGTTATAAGAGACTATAAGTTATAAAAGAAAAATGTAATAAAATACTTTTGGTTTTCCTTTAAAGAAGAACACACCACTACAATGGTTCTTCAGGAGCCTACTTCAGACAAAGCGCACATTGGAAACAACATTACCCTGGTGTGTAGAGTCAGAATGGTAGATGAGAAATGTGCAGGAGGACATCATGCATACTGGTTCAGAGAGGCTGCAGATGAATCTCATCCTGCCATCATTTACGCTGATGAAGAAATGAAGAAACAGCACGAAGAGGGCTGTGAGGGTGACTCTACTACACAGATCTGCATTTACACCCTCGCAATGAGGAACCTTAGCCTTTCTGACGCTGGTACTTACTACTGTGCTGTACTCGCATGCGGAAAGATAGTGTTTGGAAATGGAACTGATCTAGAACTCATACCTGGTAAAGTTAAGCCCTCTTAAGCGACTTACAAGTTAATATTTCCAATGTGTATCTAAATAATTATAGCATTTATAATGATTTATCATGCCGGTAAAATCCTTTTTTAAGATTTTTTTTAAAATTATGAATGTTTGTTGAATTATCATGTACAGTAGGCTACACCACAGTTTTTTACAATAAAAAAAATCAGTAGAGATTTAGAAAGAATTAGGTGGTCCAAGCCTAAGTTTTCAAGTTATGAAAAATAAGATTTTGCAACATATTTTGATTTTAATATAAAGTCTGGTTTAAAAAAAAAAAAAAAAACTATTTTCTTACAGACAACGAGTCGACAGCAACTCCATTGTTTGTTATACTGGTCTCGTCAAACATCATTTCTATGATAATAATGATCTTACTTGTGGCTGTGCGATGTGAGGACCAAGGCAGATCATCAGGTATCATATTTAAATGTTTTCAGAATAGTTTTGTATCAGATTCTTAGTTTTATTTGCAAGACTATAAAGCTGACATTCATTCTTTTTAGCCTGTTTCAGGAGATCTTGTCGTCAAGAGACATCTGAAGGAACTCAGCAGGTACATTTTTTGATATATTCCAGAAGTTTCATGAACGACTTGAATACTTGCATATTTTTCAGATTTTTCCTAATGTTTCATGTTCATTTACTATCATCTTCAGTGTTCATTTTTAGTTTAAATCATTTAAAGTTTAGCTACTTGAGCACACTTTACTTAAATAAAATATGTATACGACTGGTTTGCAAAAATCTTGCTTTATCAGGTTGCAGATGCAGACGCCTTGACTTACACGTCTGTGAGTTTCAACAGTAGATCACGACCCTCTAGAGGAGCTAAACAACACAACGTTTCCCAGCGTAATGAGGTCTACTCAAAGATCAGGTCCTAACAAAGGACTATTGGACGTAGTCCTGTTTGATCCAAAAGTGCAAATGCATAAAGTATGATGATGTAACAATATAACATCCTATAAAATCCAGTAGAGCAATAACAAAATAGCTGTTGTCCAAATATGGCAAAACTGTAAGTTCAGTTTACTTTAAAAAAAAAAGTTTGGAAACTGATATTTTTGCAAAGGAAACTTAAAGGGAAAACTGAGGTTAAGTTAATACTCAGCTAAAAGTAAAGAAAGCAAATTCTTCCCAAGTAAATTAAGTAATAAGTTTGTTTAATGTAACAGATCAATATTCACTAATATTACTTAAGATTTAATAGTAAGATCACTTGAGTAATTCCATTTAATGAACAGTATCATGTGTTCTCCAAACATCTATTATTCTCAACATGGTTTAAATCTGCCATTTTATGCTACGGAGACTTAAAAAAAAAAAACATGTGCAATCGGTTTCCACATTTTCTTCAAGTAAAGTGAACGTATTTTTAGTAGTTCAACTGAACATGGCAATTTTTCATGTCATGAAAAAGCTGTGTTCTAATGCACTTAACACAAGTGTGAAATTCTCAACTGTTTAATTTTTTGTAAAAAACAAGTTTTTTTTACAGAAAATGTAAGAACATCACAATAAACATATACTCTAAAACATCTGTGTTACTTTTTTTAAACACTCTTGACCTCTTGGTTAGCAGCATTCTGCTGTAATGACATTTTCAAACAGCAAAAATGGCATAAAATAGGCCTTTACAACCCAAACCTTTTCTACCTGGCTTTTACATTGAAATAAAACCTTTTATACCTTTACCCAGCATGTGGCTTCCTAACCCTACTTATTTACTTCACTTGAAATTAGTGCAAGTGAATATGCCAATATGCCTACATCTTAAACACAGCAGCTTTTTAAAGGCAGAAAGCTGGGTTTCTTTTTAAGGGTTAGGAGTTTGGGTTTGACATTCTTCCCTCCCAAAGACGGAAATACCTGCTGAATGAAATCAAATGTGTTCTAGTAGTCTAAATTTAGTATACCCAAATTTATATTTTTCCTAACATGAGCCATATTCTCATGGAATAAAACAAAATGACAATTTAAGAAAGCAGAAACACCAATATCATTACTTACAAAGTATGTCCTGAAAAATTCATTTGGGTCACCCCCCATGAGGACTGGAAGTCCCTGAAGTATATGGTGAGAACAAATGTTACATCAGATGGCTATGAAAAAGTGGAGACAGGTACAAGTTATTGGCCGAGGGGAACAATCATATGGAAATCATGATTCGAAGACAGCATCCAAAAAAAAAAAAAAAAACCTTTGAATTAACTTGTTGCAAAATTCCCTCCTTTTTTCCCGGAAAATTTCAAACAAACCTGCAAAGTGTCCAATGCTGCGTAGAAGTGAGATCTCAGATTTTCCCCAGACATGCGATTGAATTCTCCAAAGACCTAAACAACGAACCTATCAATAATGTATCTGAAACATACTTCAATGTCTGATATCATAAATAAAAATAATGTTTACTGCATTGACACAGTAAAATGGCAACAGCTTGATAAATTTCTGTAAAATGTATTCTTTCTATAACGGTCTGTGCTTTTAATATGTCTTTCATTTACATATGACTTTTAACACTGAGATTGGTTTCATGGTTTAATTCATTTGTTGTGGTTTTGTCCAAAAACAAAAAAACAAAACAAAACAAAAACATAAAGACCTTAGAGAAAATACAATCACATACTGCCCTCTATTGATACTTCTCCAGGTACCTACATCACTGCTGTTAACCAACCACGTATTATTTATTTAGCAGCGTATGGTAACCCAGTTGAATATAATTATTCTTTTAATGGGTTGTTTCAATCTATTATTTTGTATCTAGCTCTAATTAAGAGATAAAATGTGAATTAACGATTCCTCTTTGTTTAGTGAGTATATGGTATATGTTCCTTTAAGAGCGCGTGCATGACTTGTATACTTTTGTTGGGTACCGGCACACATTGGGATAGTAGGAAACGAAATAGCGGATAAATTAGCAAAAGAAGCATTAAGGAAAGACTTGGTAGATATTAAGATACCTTTAGGAAGAAATGAAGTTAGATCAATAATTAATAGAGAAATAATAAGAATATGACAACAAAGATGGGAAAGTAGCAGTACAGGTAGGTGGTATTATAGTATTGTAAAATCAGTATAGGAATAAAATATTTGTGCAATGGAAAACAGAAAGGAAGAAGTAATGATTTCTAGATTAAGGATGGGTCATACAGGGTTAAAATCAACACTGGCATTAATGGGAAAGCATGGAAATGGTATGTGTGATGAATGTGGCATACTTGAAACAGTAGAAAATGTGTTTTTTAAGTGTAGTAAATATGAATATCAGCGTAGGGCTCTTTTTAGGAATATAAAGAACAGGCCAGTGAGCATTATGGACCTATTGGGAAAGGGTTTGAGTGATAGAGAGAGGTTTAAGGAAGTGATAACTTTTTTAGAGCTTACAGGACTAGATCACATGATCAAGAGCCTGAGGAGGAGAACAAGTTTCTGATCATCCTGGAGGTTTGAGGAGCTCAGTGTAGAAGCTGGAGGAGCTGAACACGCAGCGTCAGCTGATACACGAGCTCTGATACTACAGGATGGTAGGTTTTTTTTTTTTCTCTCCTTCCTAATCAGATCCATTAATCATGTGCGTAAGGTATACAGTAGGTGGCGGTAATACTCCAAAGGAGTGAACGGCCATGAAACGAAAAGAAGAAAAAGGAAAAGAAGAAGAAGAGCGCGTGCATAATCCTTCAATGGAATGCAAGAAGCTTGATTGCAAATGGGCAGGACTTCAAACAATTTATACGGAATAGAAGAGAAAAGCCAGACGTTATATGCATTCAGGAATCCTGGTTAAAACCCAATTTGGACTTTATAATATATGGATACGTATCAGTTAGACAAGATAGGGAAAATGGTGGTGGAGGGGGATGTGTTACATTTATAAGACAAGGGATTTCGTATAGGGTGTTAGGTATAGGAAAGGAACAAGAATATGTAGTGGTAGAAATATGGAGTGAAAGGAAAAAAATTGTAGTTATAAATTATTACAATCCGTGTAGGAAATTGGATATAAATAAACTTGAGGAAATAGAGGGGAAAGACAATAATAATATTGTATGGTGTGGGGACTTCAATGCGCATAATTCATTGTGGGGTAGTGAGAAGATGGATAGTAATGGACAAGTAATTGAAGAGTTATTGGATGAGGAAAACCTAGTATGTTTAAATGATGGAAGTAAAACAAGGATAGAGGTTAGTACGGGGAAGGAATCTGTACTTGACCTTACACTGGTGTCTAGCAGTATGGCAGCGATATGTAATTGGAGTGTTTATAAGGATGGGACAATAGGAAGTGATCACTACCCAGTATTATGTAAAATTAATATTTCATTACCTCAAAGTGTAGAGGAAAGAGGAGGAAGATGGATATTTGAGAAGGCTAATTGGGAACATTTTCAAAGAGAAAGTGATAGAAGTTTGAGCCAGATTGAGTCTAGTGATGATATAGAGACAATGGAAGATAAAATAAAGAAAGGTATAATAGCAGCGGCAATGGAGTCTATTCCAAAAAGTAAAGGTAAGGTAATGAGGAAAATTATACCATGGTGGGATGAGGAATGTAAAGAAGCAGTCAGAAATAGGAACAAAGCATTTAAAATAATGAAAAGAACTCATAATTTCAGGCACATGATTCAATATAAATATGCTCAGGCAATAGTAAGGAAAACAATTAGACAGGCAAAAAGAACATATTGGAGGAACTTTTGTAGTTCAATCGGGAATACAACTCAGATTGGAGAGGTGTGGACAATGATTAAAAAGATGGGTGGTGAAAGGAGAGAATGGAGTTACCCAGTTTTGAGTAGTGGAAATGAAATTGCAGTGACAAATAAGGAAAAGGCTGAAATGTTAGCAAATACATTTGTCAATGTGCATAGCTCTAATAATCTATCTGAAGAAGGGAAGAGAGGCAGAGAGAAGACAAAATCTGAAAATGTAGAGATATTAAGGAAGATGGGAAAAGTAGAGGATGAACAAAATGTACTTTTTAACATGGGAGAATTAAAGAGAGCAATGGCCAAAACTGGGAAGACTGCGCCAGGGAAAGATGATGTATGTTATAGCATGTTGAAACAGTTAAGTGAGGAGGGGAAGAATAAGTTATTGATGCTATATAATAAAGTGTGGGAGGAAGGGAAAGTACCAAAGAGCTGGAAGGAGGCAATTGTTGTGCCGATAAGGAAACCTGGGAAAGAAGCTAGTAAACCTACAAGTTATAGACCTATTGCTTTGACGTCTCATGTCTGTAAATTAATGGAAAGAATGATAAATGAAAGGTTAATGTATTTTATGGAGAAAAGAGGCATGGTAGTTGAGTGTCAAAGTGGGTTTAGAAGAGGTAGGAATACTATGGATGCAGTATTGTGCTTGGAAGATAATATAAGAAAAGCACAAGTAAATAAAGAGACAGTAGTGGCAGTATTTTTCGATGTAGAAAAGGCATATGATATGCTATGGAGAGAGGGACTAATGATTAAATTGTATAATATGGGAATTAGAGGAAATTTTCTTAACTGGATAAAGGATTTTCTGGAAGGAAGAACAATACAGGTTAAAGTAGGAGCAGACCTATCAAGTGAACATGTTATTGAAAACGGAACTCCTCAGGGGAGTGTTGTAAGTCCCACATTATTTTCAGTAATGATTAATGATATATATGACAATATACCATTAGGTATGGGAAGATCACTTTTTGCAGATGATGGGGCAATTTGGAAAAAAGGAAGAAATATAGAATATGTAGTTAAAAAAATTCAAGAAGGGATTCAGCAGGTTGAGGAGTGGGGAATAAAGTGGGGTGTCAAATTCTCTATAGAGAAGACTAAAGTAATGTTTTTTACAGGGAAGAAAATCAAGGAAAATACTAGTATAAAACTATATGGAAGTAACCTAGAGAGAGTTAAAGCATTCCGTTTTTTAGGAGTATACTTCGACACAAGGTTAACATGGGTAGAACATGTCAGAAATGTAGAAGATAAATGTAAAAAAGTAATAAATTTAATGAGATGTTTAACAGGACTAGAATGGGGAGCAGATTATAAATCACTGAAATATATATATGTAAGTTTAATGAGATCAAGGATGGATTATGGAAGTGTGGCATATGGATCAGCAGCCAAATCTATACTTAGGAGGCTTGATGTAATACAGGCTAAAGCATTAAGATTATGTCTAGGGGCAGTTAAAACATCACCAGTATGTGCTCTACAGGTGGAAGCGGGAGAAATGCCATTGAACATCCGACGTAAACAATTACTTGTAAATTATTGGGTAAATCTAAAAGGGCATGGAGATAACCATCCAGCTAAAATAATAGTACAAGATAACTGGGAAAGAGAGAGAGCACAAAAGTTCAGTTTTGGGTGGATTGGAGATGAGGCGGCTAGAGAATTGGGAGTGTATGAAAAGGAATTCTGCCCAACTGTAATATGGCCTGATACACCGATATGGAAGCTAGAAACCATGGAAGTTGATTTTAAACTACTTCAAGTTAAAATAGTAAGTAATAGTACAGATCTGGTAGCGGAATTTTATAGACATATAGATATTAAATACAAAGAGTATATTCAGATTTATACAGACGGATCAAAGGACCCAGAAACAGGAAAGACTGGATCTGCAGTTTACATTTTTAATCAAAGAGGTGAGATAGCCAGACGAACCACAAATGATTTGAGTGTGTATGCAGTTGAATTATATGCTATTAAGATGGCGCTAGAATGGATTGAGGAAAACAAAATTAAAAAAGCTTTAATTGGAAGTGATTCAGTGTCAGCCTTATACAGTCTCATGGTTGGAATATCTAATAGTCATCAGGATCTACTGTATTCAATACTGATAATATACACAAGAATAAGGGAAAAAGGATGTGAGATTCAATTGATTTGGATTCCTGCTCATATTGGCATTGCGGGTAATGAGAGAGTGGATAAGTTAGCCAAACAAGCTGTGAAAAGAGAGAATATTGAAGAAAATATTAAGTTATCAAAATCTGAAGGAAAGAGTATAATATGGAAGGAAGCCATTGGAGAATGGCAACATCAGTGGGATATGGAAATTAAAGGGAGACATTTATATGCTATACAAAGTAAAGTTGGGGCGGTGAAGAATAAGGGAGGGAATAGAAAAGAAGAAATAGTTATGACCAGATTAAGGATAGGTCACAGTAATTTGAATGGAACACTACACATTATAGGGAAGCACCCAACTGGATTTTGTGTTTGTGGTCAGGTTACTGAAACAATAGAGCATGTGTTTTTGAGGTGCAGACAATATGAAGAGCAGAGGAAAAGTATGATGGAAGAGTTAGGAATAGTTGGAACAATAGGGATAGGAATGAAGGAAATACTGGAAAATGGGGAGAATGAACAAAGAAGAAGAAGTATTTTTTTATATTTATCAAGAATAGGTATGATGAAAAGAATATGATGTAACTGGACATGATAGGAAAAAAATCCGGAAGATGGCGGTAGTGCAACATTTATGGATGCAAGCTGCCGATAAACTCCAAAGAAGAAGAAGAAGAGCGCGTGCATGATACAAGTTTGATTGATGTGTACAAGTGGAAAACGTGGCATTAACCGTCAGGTGTATGATTATTTTATTGGTTTATGTGAATTAAGTCCCACCCTCACTGGTGTTTTGTGTAACGTGGGTGGTTGTTTGGGAGATGAGAGTTTTTTTGACAAGCATGGGAGGGGAGATAGGGGAGATACAAGTAACGTTATGAAGAAGAGAGATAAGTCATACCTGTGAGAGACGCCAGAGTCAGACGTTGTGTGAATGTGAGAGACGCGATAGATAGAGTTTTTTATATTTTTTTATTGACGTATTTACAGGTTTAAAATGTCTTTAAATCGAATATAGATATGTTGTGAAGGACGGACACAGAGCTGATTCGCTTTTGTGTGCTTGTTTTTAGTTCGCTGCCAGTGCATTTTTGCATGCGACTGTTAATGCATCATTCATAGTAAGCCACGAGAGGTTTATTTAGAGTTTATTGAGGATTATTGTCCTAGAATGGGGCGTTTGCGTGATCGACAACACGCGGTATTACTCAGTACATGCTATCGCCTCTCCGAACATGCCTACTCTACTTTTAAGGCTTATTGCTTTTTTATATTATGTGGGGAATATTAGACTCAAAACACTGATGTTAGGGAACTCTTATGATGCACTGTAAAAATGAATATGCTTTATCTATTAAAAAAAAATATATATGGCGACAGATTACAAGCAATATCATTAATTAAATTTAACAAATTAGAATTGAGCAATAATAAATCAAATTAATTCCTTGTTAAAATGAGTAAAACTTACAACAACAACCAAAAATTCATAAATTTAAGTCGCCATTATGGTGATCGGTGTTTGTTTTAAAATGCCGGTTTTCTCCTTCAGTGACTTCAGTGTTGGCAATATAAAATAAAGAGTTCTTAATTAATCTTTGACGTCTGTCTGTTACATGTTTTGGTGTAAACTTTACTCATTTTTAAATGGTTAACTTTTAAGGAATAATTTGATTAATTATTACTAGAGCCAGACCGATATATCGGCCGGCCGATATTAGACATTTTCCAAACTATCGGTATCGGCAGTTATAATGGCCGATAAATGAATATTTCAAAAATAAAATAAAAACAGACGAAACACGCTTCAATCATCTCTCCTTGGCCTGTTAAATTGAAAATGTATGTTTTAATGTAGGGACTAATTATTAGTTTATTTATCAGAACTTTAATATACCAACTTACTGAAATGCTATTTAAACTTATTATTATTAAGTTGGCTTGTGAGAGCCAACTTACTGAAATTCTATTTAAACTTATTATTATTATTATTATTATTCTTTTTCTGAGACTAAAATTTCCAACTCTAACTCCTCCTAGAGCTTTAACTCCACATACTCCAAACTCGGCACGGACACTCAAACTGTTCTGACTCGCGTTGCTATATCTTTTCTAACTGATCGGACTTACGGTTCTCCTAAAAATGACGATCAAAGTCGGAAAAAACTCCCATTGACTCCCATTGAGAAATTCAAACTGCCCAACTGTCAAAATTTCAAATCTAAATACCTTGAAGCCCCAGACTCAATCAAACTGTCATTCTATAAACTATATGAGCCATTGAAACTCATTCAAACTAATGAACTCATCAATCTATGACACTTATCTATCTAATCTTAAACTCTTAAACTCAAAATAAATTAATAAACTCTAAACTTAAACTCTCTAAGACTCATTTAATCTTATAAACTCTAAACTCATAAACTCTCAATTCATAAACTCATACTCTTATAAACTCTCATAAAACTATTAAACTCATAAATGAATAAACTCTGGACACTTACTCAATTAAACTTATAAACTCTAAACTCATAAACTCTAAATTCACACCATAGCAACCAGTTACAGCACCCTAGCAACCGTAGGCCATAGGCACGAGGCCGCAGGCCTCGTGCAATACTAAATATTGCTGATTTCTCAGAAACTTGTAATGTACCACATTTGAAGAGGCTGACAGGCTCTGTAAGAAAATACCTCACAGTGGGGGAATAGTTGCACCCCTGGGGGGCAGGAGCTGCCCAAAATTGCCCCATTGACTTACTATGGTGTAGGACCCTACACATTGCATTAGGGTTTTATATTGAACATAGCTCTGGATCACAGTCTCGTAGAGACAAGGGGGCGGACTCATTTTACTCACACGACCAATCAGTCTCTCAGGATCATTGTGAAGCTATCAAGCCACGCCCTAGCAACCATTTAGAGCACCTTAGCAACAAGTCCCATAGACTTCCATTGAAAGAGATTGAAGGGATATCTCCAGAAAGAAGTGTCATAGAAATATGTGGGTGGTCTCTTTTGACTCCGGGTAGCAAAGTGCCAACCATGAATCACCTCAACAATTTCTGGCCACGCCCTAGCAACAATTAACGAGCACCTTAGCAACCAAATTTTAAAGAGGGATATCTTCCATTCTGAATGTCACAGAGTCATGAGAGTTGATTTATAGTGACAAGCAGCCTTTGGAGATTCATCGCTGCCAGCTGCCAAGCCACTCCCTAGCAACTAAACAGAGTACCCTAGCAACCATTAAGCATGATTTATATCTCTGCATCAGAACAATGTATAGAGATGGGGGTTGGTTTAAATCATTCATACTGACAAGCAGCCTTTGGAGTTTGATGATTGGCAGCTGTCAAGCCAATCCCTAGCAACCAAAGAGAGGACCCTAGCAACCATTTTTTAACAGCTATATCTCAGCATCAGAACATTGTATCGCGATGGGGGTTGGGTCTTTTGACTCATGCTAGCACACAGGACTTTCAATATGCTAAACATGCTAGCTGTGAATAGCTAAATGCTAATATGGATACTTTATAGTAACCATATGTGAACACTACCAACCAAGTAGCAATACCATAGCAACCACCCAGGACACCCTAGCAACCACCTAGCAACACCATAGCAACCACCCAGAATACCCTAGCAACCACCTAGCAACACCATAGCAACCATCCAGAACACCTTAGCAACTACCTAGCAACACCCTAGCAACCACCAGATCACCCTAGCAACTGCCTAGCAACACCATAGCAACCACCCAGAACACCCTAGCAACCACCTACCAACACCCTAGCAACCACCAAGAACACCTTAGCAACTGCCTAGCAACACCCTAGCAACCACCAAGAACACCCTAGCAACTGCCTAACAACACCATAGCAACCACCCAGAACACCCTAGCAACCACCTAGCAACACCATAGCAACCACCCAGAACACCCTAGCAACCACCTAGCAACACCATAGCAACCACCCAGAATACCCTAGCAACTGCCTAGCAACACCATAGCAACCACCCAGAACACCCTAGCAACCGCCTAGCAACATCCTAGCAACCACCAAGAACACCCTAGCAACTGCCTAGCAACACCATAGCAACCACAATAGTAACTCTATCTATCTATCTATCTATCTATCTATCTATCTATCTATCTATCTATCTATCTATCTATCTATCTATCTAACTCTATCTCTATCTATGTATCTATGTATCTATCTATCTATCTATCTATCTATCTATCTATCTATCTATCTATCTATCTATCTATCTATCTATCTATCTATCTATCTTTAAACTAAGTTAAACTTAATTTAAACTTTAGACTAATTTAAACTTCAAACTACTTTAAACTTCTTCAAACTTTCTGTTCCAAACTTTCACAAGCCAACTTAAAGTTTGTCTCGACGAACTTTTTAATCTAGTTATTATTATTCTTCTTACTCAAAAATTTGCAACTCTATCTCCTCCTAGAGCTTTAACTCCACATACTCCAAACTCGGCACGGACACTCAAACTGTTCTGACTCGGTGTGCTATATCTTTTCTAACTGATCGGACTTACGGTTCTCCTAAAAATGACGATCAAAGTCGGAAAAAACTCCCATTGACTCCCATTGAGAAATTCAAACTGCCCAACTGTCAAAAATTCAAATCTAAATACCTTGAAGCCCCAGACTCAATCAAACTGCCATTCTATATACTATATGAGCCATTGAAACTCATTCAAACTAATGAACTCATCTATCTATGACACTTATCTATCTAATCTTAAACTCTTAAACTCAAACTAAATTAATAAACTCTAAACTTGAACTCTCTAAGACTCATTTAATCTTATAAACTCTAAACTCATAAACTCTAAATTCATAAACTCATACTCTTATAAACTCTCATAAAACTATTAAACTCATGAATTAATAAACTGGACACTTACTCATTTAAACTTAT
The DNA here is from genome assembly GCF_988280905.1 of Pimephales promelas. Classification (NCBI taxonomy): domain Eukaryota; kingdom Metazoa; phylum Chordata; class Actinopteri; order Cypriniformes; family Leuciscidae; genus Pimephales; species Pimephales promelas. The sequence goes on along the minus strand of NC_142769.1, from coordinate 45,061,233 downwards.
AAACTCTAAACTCAAACTCTAAATTCACACCTTAGCAACCAGTTACAGCACCCTAGCAACCGTAGGCCATAGGCACGAGGCCGCAGGCCTCGTGCAATACTAAATATTGCTGATTCCTCAGAAACTTGTAATATACCACATTTGAAGAGGCTGACAGGCTCTGTAAGAAAATACCTCACAGTGGGGGAATAGTTGCACCCCTGGGGGGCAGGAGCGGCCCAAAATTGCCCCATTGACTTACATGAAATGGGCCGTCCTACACATTGCATTAGGGTTTTATATTGAACATAGCTCTGGATCACAGTGTCATAGAGACAAAGGGGCGGGCTCATTTTACTCATACGACCAATCAGTCTCTCAGGATCATTGTGTAGCTATCAAGCCACGCCCTAGCAACCATTTAGAGCACCTTAGCAACAACTCCAATAGACTTCCATTGAAATAGATTGAAGGGATATCTCCGGATAGAAGTGTCATAGAAATATGTGGGTGGTCTCGTTTGACTCCGGGTAGCAAAGTGCCAACCATGAATCACCTCATCAATTTCTGGCCACGCCCTAGCAACAATTAACGAGCACCTTAGCAACCAAATTTTAAAGAGGGATATCTTCCATTCTGAATGTCACAGAGTCATGAGAGTTGATTTATAGTGACAAGCAGCCTTTGGAGATTCATCGCTGGCAGCTGCCAAGCCACTCCCTAGCAACTAAACAGAGTACCCTAGCAACCATTAAGCAAGATTTATATCTCTGCATCAGAACAATGTATAGAGATGGGGGTTGGTTTAAATCATTCATACTGACAAGCAGCCTTTGGAGTTTCATGATTGGCAGCTGTCAAGTCAATCCCTAGCAACCAAAGAGAGGACCCTAGCAACCATTTTTTAACAGCTATATCTCAGAATCAGAACATTGTATCGCGATGGGGGTTGGGTCTTTTGACTCATGCTAGCACACAGGACTTTCAATATGCTAAACATGCTAGCTGTGAATAGCTAAATGCTAATATGGATACTTTATAGCAACCATATGTGAACACTACCAACCAAGTAGCAATACCATAGCAACCACCCAGGACACCCTAGCAACCACCTAGCAACACCATAGCAACCACCCAGAATACCCTAGCAACCACCTAGCAACACCATAGCAACCATCCAGAACACCTTAGCAACTACCTAGCAACACCCTAGCAACCACCAGATAACCCTAGCAACTGCCTAGCAACACCATAGCAACCATCCAGAACACCCTAGCAACCACCTAGCAACAGCCTAGCAACCACCAAGAACACCTTAGCAACACCCTAGCAACCACCAAGAACACCCTAGCAACTGCCTAACAACACCATAGCAACCACCCAGAACACCCTAGCAACTGCCTAACAACACCATAGCAACCACCCAGAACACCCTAGCAACCGCCTAGCAACACCATAGCAACCACCCAGAACACCCTAGCAACCACCTAGCAACCACCTAGCAACACCATAGCAACCACCCAGAATACCCTAGCAACTGCCTAGCAACACCATAGCAACCACCCAGAACACCCTAGCAACCGCCTAGCAACACCCTAGCAACCACCAAGAACACCCTAGCAACTGCCTAGCAACACCATAGCAACCACAATAGTAACTCTATCTATCTATCTATCTATCTATCTATCTATCTATCTATCTATCTATCTATCTATCTATCTATCTATCTATCTTTAAACTAAGTTAAACTTAATTTAAACTTTAGACTAATTTAAACTTCAAACTACTTTAAACTTCTTCAAACTTTCTGTTCCAAACTTTCACAAGCCAACTTAAAGTTTGTCTCGACGAACTTTTTAATCTAGACATGTCGCATGAAAAAAACATCTAAAGTCGCATCAAAACATGTTTTACGGTCGGTTTACCGAGTGGTTAATCGGCCGTCTGGTCGGATACAGACTGCGTTTAATGTAACATTCACTGTGGATACCAGTGACTCTGAAACAATATACAGACTGAAGACAGTTTTATCGCTGTTGTTTACATTCAACGTGGGATCACTGAGGACCAGATAGCGCCATGTGGGAGGAGCGTTTCGTTCGGTCATCGAGCGAGCGAAAGGACGAGGAGCTGCACGAGGCCTACTTCAGGATCGGGAGGATTGCTTCATCGTTTCCAAGTGGAATTGAAGGTATTGGTTTTGTATTTGTTTTGTGTTCTTGATAGTGAAGGGGCCATTTTGTTAGTCTCCCGGCCACCACGATCACAAGCCCCTTTTCAGGCCTGCTACGGGGTGGTTGAGTGAATGACTGGTGTGTGTGTGGGCCCACTGCAGTGAGTATTGTTGCATAGCTGTACTCGTTAACTTTTACACTCAGTGTGTGTTCGGTATTATAATTTGTGAGTTATTGCGTATGTTTATTTAACTAAGTTTATCGGTATGCTATAGACCATTTCACAAGATGTAAACAACACTGGTCCAGAAGCACTTCCTGTTTAAGTTTTTTAACACTACATAAAAGCTGGGATAAAATACAACCAACAGGACATTTAAAACTGAATCAAAAAGTTAAACAAACATCTTTAAGATGTTTTCTTTACATGTGAAATAAGGAAGTGCTTCTGGACCAGTGTTGTTTACATCTTGTGAAATGGTCTATACTGATTTTATTTGCTCTGATTCCCGGTTTTATTAGTACTGGTATCTGAGAGATTGCCTTTCGGGGCTTAAACTGCTTCTTTGTTTTCTGTGAATGTGATTTTGTGAACCAGTTACTTGTTTAAATTCATTTATTGAGCCATTTAACGTTTGATAATTCATTTTAATAACATTTCTTTGTCTTTGAATTTTACCAGAGTGTTGTTTTTTTAGGGAGGGTTTTTCTGACTTTGTCAGTTAAGGGATGTCAAGAGTTAATTCTGAGTAACTTCATAATAAGAAAGTATAGATCATTATTCTATTTTATCTAAAATAAACTTTATTCATGTTGTGACAATGGAGGGGCCCAACTACAACATCTATTCACATGTAGTTATTGAATTTTTGGCAAGAACGACAGGTAGGGGGCGTTACATTATTTTAGCCTTTAGTTCCTAAGCATGTATTACATTTTATCTTTTATAGTAAAGGAGTAAACAAGTCAAGTGGTGTGTTATCTATTCGCTTTTTGAGCTATCCGCGTGTATGTCTACGCCGTTAAATATCTGAGTGATTCCGCGTGTTTGTACACGTCGTTAAATGTCCGAGCGAAGCGACGCAAAATGTAGATCTACATCTGGGGAGCGATATTTTTTTCCTAGGATGGCAGGGGAAGACTCATAAATGGTATTAACCCCAGTGAAGGGTAGGTTTGGGGACGGGGTTGGGGAAGGTCATAGATTTAAACAGTAATGTAACGTTAAGTCAACGGCGTTCATAAACACGCTGAAAAGTGATTATGCATGTTGATAGCGCGCCAGAAATGGAAATATGAATTGGAGTATCATACATATGCCATTTCATGAGATCAGTCTGCTTTTCATTATTTCTATTCATTAAAAATAAACACGTTCTAGTTTGCAAAAGGGCTTACTGCACTTATCATTTTTTATGGTGTTAACTTTGAGTGGCTACGCTTTTTTTTCTTGTATAGACTGTTCTAGTTTTTGTATGATTCAGTGGCCAGTTTGCTACCATAGGTGGTGTTGCTATGCAGCTTTCCCTGTTTAATATAGCCTACAAATGGGGGATTTATTATTTTAAAATAATGATAATCAAGTAATTTTTAACCCTGATCCTAACCCTAAAATATTTAAAGGAATAACAATGGTAAGGTCTAATTCTAGCCCTATTTAAACTATTTGCAAATAATTTAAGAAACACTGTTTTAATGGAAAATGGTTGCATATTGTCAGAATTTGGCCCTTTTTTTTTTACAGCAAGGCTTAAACACACAGGATGACATTTTTCACCCGAAGTGACCGTTTTTATTGATAATATTATCAATAAAAACTGTCACTTTGGGTGAATAATGTCATCCTGTGTGTTTAAGCCTTGCTGTAAAAAAAAGGGCCAAATTTCTCGACGTGTCGTGCATGCAATGTAAATAAAGCAGTTGCATCAATGAAATGATAGTAAAGTTAGTCCATGGTCACACCCCCGTGCTAATAGTACCGCCCATGGTGCAAATTAAAATCAGTTAATTTAACCATATGTTTATTTCTGAAGTCACAATTTAGCATAAGTAAAATTTAAAAAAGGGAGTAAAGGGCAACTATCTATTGATAATGTAACTGGAAAAACAAGAAAAATGTCTGGTTTAATATTTGGACTGTATGGTCTGAAAATTGAATTGTGAAGCGTTACACGGCACAGCAAAACATATTTGACAGCCACTGACCCAGTCAGTTTGGCACTGTAAATCAGAAACATTTTTTTGACGCATGGATTCCCTGTCAGTCATGAGTGATAAATAAATCTAACAAATTGGGTTATAAATCAAACGTTACAGAACTTTTTAATATTTAATTATTTTAAATAAACTGCAATGGGTATCCCTTGAAGGTGGCAACCCTACCATTGTGTCAGCAAATGTTTCCCAAAACTATGAACGAGTGAAATATTTCATTACTTTTAGTCATGTTCAGACAGACAGTGTTCCAAGACAAGGTTTTTTTATAATTATTATCATGCAAGATGTAGCTTATATAAAAATAACATTGTCATGATAATCTTTGATTGTGTGTTCATATTTTTTTTTTCTTTTGCACAGTGAAATCTTTCAAATCTTGTGCGCCCGTCAAAACCCAACAACAGAGTATTTGCTGCTGGGTCGTGAACCCTGGAATATCCAAAGCAGCCAACCTGGCCTGTACACACATTGTACATGCAAATATGGGAATAGTGTACACAAAAGCTGACCAAAACCATGCCTAATTTGGAATGGAGGAACTTTTGTGGTGTGGTAAACATAACATTATTTACGAGTGAGCAATTAGTGCTTAGCTAAAGCAAATTTGCAACACTTGTCCCTAGAAGGACCTTGGCTTTTATGGACTGAAATTACAACAATAATAATTATTTAAAAAAAAAAACATGAAACAAGTTTATTGCTGAATTAACTAGACTAAAGACTTTTTTTGCTAATGTTGTACCTATCACTGAGAAGCGGCAATTTAAGGCCTGTTAAATCGATCCAATGGCGGTACTCGATTAGAGGTGAAGGTCTCACGCATGTTCCGTCTCTTCCCATGGCAAAGGGGTTTTTAATTTTTAAATGCAATACATTTTATCTTATGTATTAATTTGTTACATCCGATTCCATAAAATGAAAAGGTTTTTCAATTATATCTGTGCATCATTGAATACGTTCACATTTGACTATAACATTTTAACTCTAATGAAATAAAGTTAAAGTCTGTTAGAATAATTAAATATAACAATTTATTATGTCAGGTAAATGTATTATTACAATTCCATGAATGCCACAATTCCAATGCAAATCATCAAATGTTCTAGTCTAGAACAAAGAGGAAAATCCTTTATTATGAGACAACGACACAGCATCATGGGCTGATCTGATACAGAAACAGCCCTGAGCTCTTATTCCATTTTCCTTATATAGACAGGCCTCATTTCATATCTAAGCATGGGTTTCCAGTGGAAATTTACCTGTGGGTAACCATTTGCTAGTGGTAATTTGCATTCAGACAAATGGTCAGAAAGTGTTAACTCGGACACATGTGTGCAAGATATTTCTATATTCTTAAGAACTTTATTACCTTTTGATTTACTTCTTTGGGAATGAGACATTAGTACCAGTCACCCAGAGACCTTTAAAATGATACTAAACACAATCCTTAAAGATAACCATTCACATTAAAACCATATATATATTCTTGTGTGAGTTTTGAGAGAGAGAGAAATATAGATAAGGTGCTCAAAGGAAGGGGGTAGGGGGTCAAATGTTAATTTCCAACAAGATCCTTTTGTTTCATAGACCACTGGTCGGATATTTTCTCTACAACCAGTTTTTTTCAGCCTTACAGCAGTCTGAGCAAAAGATGTTTTACAGAATAAAATTTTACAATTGCTGCTAGAAGCCGCTCTGGTGGATCTACATAATGGAAACAAACAAAATGAGCAAAACTTAGAATCTTATATTTACAATAATATATCTTATTTGCTTCCTAAACTTTTCAAGGCATGGTTATAAAGACATTCAATCTGATACACTACAGCCTGGTTAGTCCTAGACCCGTTGGTTAATCCGTATGATATAGGCTACGTGAAAATATCATTGAGTTTAAAAACAACAAAGCATGATCGTTTTACATAGCTTTTTAACATGGCTATTAAAATCTAACTATGAATCTAAATCTTGTATTTTTACAATAGTGTTTTATAATGTATCTGCAAGCTCATAAAAGATCTTAAACATCAGCTTAACATTGTTTTACAAGACAATGTACATGTTGACACGACTAAAATGAAAGGTTAAAAATCCATTATTTTTAACAACCATACATAGCCTACTGTAAAGCAATAGACTTCTATAGACTCATGATTTATAAAAGAATCAATATCATATATAGGCCTACATGAAGAAATGGATGTATATTGCAACATGAAGCACATTTATAGCTTTTTAAGACAGAGAAAGTTCAGTTTATCCTCACAATTATTGGGTCTCCAAACATTATTCCCCCTCCACAGACCAGGCTTTATATTGAAGATCATCACCACTGACCCAGAACCAATGGCCAGCCATAAAGCGCAGTCCAGTCCACACATAAGCTGTCTGAGATGTTATAGTGTTAGTTATCGCCTCTGCCATAATCCTCTGAGAGCTTAGACTTGCCAGGTCAGTGTAGTTCTGTCTGCAGTAGTCCAGGGCTTCATCCCACGTCTTATTCTGACGCACCAGAATGAGCTCAAAGACATTCATACAGTAAAATGGTAGAGTCCATGAGCACGGAGCATTGTACAGTTTAGAATTAAATCTTCTTACAACGCCACACTTTTCAGTGTGTAGTAGGTTTGGTTCTCCAGTGTGCCAATTGTCGATGTTTTCATCCTCACCTTCAGACCAAATCCATTGTTCTCGGTTGTTAGGACTCATGTGCAGTCCAATCCAAAAATATTCATAAATGATTCCTGGATTTGCAGAGAGCAGTTGTGCCTCTTCTTTATTGACAGTGGACAGATCATCATGGTATTCTCTGCAGTACTTTTGTGCATCTTCCCAGGTCATTAATGTATTCACAAAGAAGTGTTTTCTGTAAAGACTGAAGCTCAGTCTAAAGAGACTCAAAAACAGGAGCAGAGCGACGGCAGCCTTCATTTCTACACAGATGATCTCTTTGTGTGTGCTCAGTGATAAAGGGGTGTCTTTTATTTCTGAGAGACAATAAAAAACTGGGAGGCACTGACCAACTAGACAGTCAGGCAAATATCTGTGTATCAAGTAGCCAAACCGTGCTTAAACAAAGATAACATGCAAGTGTAGAAAGGAAAATGCAAATTTGTGTTTTTATGTCTGTAAGGTTGTCACACGCACACACGCATGGCAGATTTTTTTAATGCAAGAACCCCATATACCCGTGAAAGTGCACTGAAATGGCAGTCAAACCCGTGACTTCCCACCTGTGAACTTGCACTAGATCGATGTACTCCCAGTTATGAGCTCTGATGTCACATAGCCCACGAAACCATACAAAACAACAATGGCAGCCCCTACGGATGCAGTGTTTCTGCAGGCGGTACACGGTGTGAATACACTTTAGGACAATATAACGTTAACTAGTTTTCAGTCCATTGAGTGCAAGGATAAATTAATACGAAATAAATATCCAAATGTACAATTAAAGTAAAATAAAAGGTATAACTGCTTATCTTGCCGTATGCACCGTTTTTTCCTCCTCAGTTTCCCTCAAATAAACAAGAAGTAAGCACCTTTGGTGACAGAATTTATTACAAATGTGCATTAAGGCCAATTTATACTTCTGCGTCGAGGGTACGCCGTAGTGTACGGCGTTGGCTACGCACGTAGGCGACGCCGTTGTGAGCATTTATACTTCTGCGTTCAGGTCTTGGTTGCTCTGCAGTACTGCTCCGAAACGCTAGTTGGCGACGGAGGGTTTTAATGTTCCACTGTGTTTAGATTCCTCGCAGCTAGGTTACTACAAGCAATAGCGACTGAAAGAGAGCTCATCATGTTGGAGTTGGAGCTTATTGAGGTGGAAAAACAGTTCACTTTAGTGAAATTACTAAAACTGAAAGGCAGAAACGAGAGAAGATGTCGGAGGAGATGGTACGTGTGGAAATCATAGACAGTGGTGGAAATGCGTAGGAGGAAATGCAATGCTACCAAGCCGACCAATCACCGATCTTGCGGTCCGCGTCGTCGCGATGTGTAGTTACATTTTTGAAGAGGTGCGCGTCAGGCGACGGCGAAGGGTACGCGGCATGGGACGCGTCTGTGCGTATGCTACACCGTACCTACTGCGCGCACCCTACGCAGAAGTATAAATTGGCCTTAAGCCCCATAAGGTCCGCAATGCTGGTTTGTTTGCTACCACAATTCCTTGCGCTCAGGTAGTTTGGTGTGACTGGCCTGGAATCCTAGCCTGACTTCGTCATACTCATATTCAAGAAAGAATATGAGTCTGAAACTCCTCCATTGGGCTTTGATTATGAGGCTGAAGATCACCTGTCAATCATCGTATAAAGCCCGCCCTGGCAATTTGATTGGCCCGATGATTTCTGAACCGATCATAATTACTCCTCAATGGATCGAGTCCAAAACTTCCCGTCCAAAAAATGTTGTGGGCGGAGTTCGGGCTGGCATCCAGGCTACTGGAATGCTACAAAGTCATGTGTCTTGGTTTGAAGTTGTGATTTACGTGCTCAAACCTGCCTAGAACGCAGCATTAGACGAGGAAGAAGATGATGGGTCAGAATTATTATATAATATATATAACACATATATATTCTGATAAAGGGCCACGAGACTTAGACTTGAGTGCAAAAATGGAGGCTCTAGACCTCTCCAGAGCTGAGATATTGAGATCCCACGTAGCATTTATGCGATTATAAATATCTCAATATCTCAGCTCTGGAAGGGTCTACAGCCTCCATTTTTGCACTCAGGTCTAAGTCCCATGGCCCTCTATCATAATCCAGAGTTTTGAGAAGATTGGAGAAACTTAATTTTTCGCCCGAAAACGAAAAAAAACGAAAGGGGTAACACTGTCATTTTTTTTTCGGGTCGAAATTTTTAGTTTTGATATCTCAGCTCTGGAAGGGTCTAGAGCCTCCATTTTTGCACTCAGGTCAAAGTCTCGTGGCCCTCTATCAGAATCCAGAGTTTTGAGAAGATTGAAGAAACTTAATTTTTCGCCCGAAAACGAAAAAAACGAAAGGGGTAACACTGTTGTTGTTTTTTTCGGGTCAAAATTTTGAATTTTTATATCTCAGCTCTGGAAGGATCTAGAGCCTCCATTTTTGCACTCAGGTCAAAGTCTCACAGCCCTCTATCATAATCCAGAGTCTTGAGAAGATTGGAGAAACTTAAAGGGTTAGTTCACCCCAAAATGAAAATTAAGTCATTAATTACTCACCCCCATGCTGGACCAACCCCGTAAGACCTTCGTTCATCTTCGGAACACAAATAAAGATATTTTTGATTGAATCTGAGAGCTGGATCAGTCCTACATAGGATGCCTAAGGGACTGGCTCTTGACGGCCCATAAAGTCATTAAAAAAAAAGGTTTAAATATTCCATGTGCCTACAGCGGCTCAATTATAAGTTTATCAAGCGACGAGACTACTTTTTGTGCGAAAAAAACATAAATAACGACTTAATTCGACTATTCTATTACTTCCTTGTGGGCGCATGCGCGAGAACTGAGACGAGGACGTTCTTCTCCTTCGACTGCTTTTTGTTACCGGCTGCTCCGCTTAGGAGTATTACCGCCACCTACCGTATAAGATGATGTGCTGATATAGCTGGAAGCGCAAAACTTTCTGTTTACAAGCAGAGGAAGATGCGCACTGTACATACGCTTTTCAATTTGCGTATTTTCCGCACTACAAGGTGCACTTAAAAGCCTTTAATCTTCTAAAAAAAAAAACACAGTGTTCCTTATAATCCGGAGCGCCTTATATATGGATCATCATTTTATACGGTAGGTGGCGGTAATACTCCTAAGCGGAGCAGCCGGTAACAAAAAGCAGTCGAAGGAGAAGAACGTCCACGTCTCAGTTCTCGCGCATGCGCCCATAAGGAAGTAATATAATAGTCGAATTAAGTCGTTATTTATGTTTTTTTCGCACAAAAAGTAGTCTCGTCGCTTGATAAACTTATAATTGAGCCGCTGTAGGCACATGGAATATTTAAACCTTTTCTTCAATGACTTTATGGGCCGTCAAGAGCCAGTCCCTTATGCCGAGTTCAGACTGCATGATTTTAGCCACGATTTTGGCTCGCCGACAGGTTTTGAGAAATCGCCGACAAATGCCCGAAATCACAGGCAAATCGGCGCTCGTTCACGCGAGTGACAATCACGCAGTGTGAATGAACAAAGACGCGAACTGAGAGAATCACCGACGAGTCGCCGACGCCCGTGTGATATTTGGCATGCTAAATATCTGGACCTGTCGGCGATTCAAAATCCTGCTGTGTGAAAAGTGTTTTGACTGAAAACTACATCGGCGATCACCGGCAGCCAGTGAGAGAGCAAGATACAGAGCAGCAGGGAGTTCGGGGAGGAGTTATAGATCACATATCAACATGATATGGCATTGTTTCAACAAAAAAAGCTTCTTCTCGGTCTATTTGGACACAATAAATGGAAGAAAAATTAGTAGAAATTTGGCAGGAGCACTCGTGTCTGTTTCACCAGCTGTACCACAACCGGGTCGAAAAAAAAAGTCTCACGTGAGAACTCCGGTCTTGCACGTGTGGTGTCGCGCGTTGTTTCCTTTTCATATCTCACGCGTGTTTGTTGTGAAATGTAGTTTGCGTGCTAGACAGAGTCTGTCGGCGATTTTTCTAAAGTCATGCAGTGTGAAACCTTCTGTCGCCGATCCATCGTCCAGTGTGAACACAGCAGCGACTGAATGCTGGCCAAGATAGTCATGCAGTGTGAAAAGAGCAGCGACCTGACTACTTTGAAAATCGTGCAGTCTGAAAGAGCCATTAGGCATCCTATGTAGGACTGATCTAGCTCTCAGATTCAATCAAAAATATCTTTATTTGTGTTCCGAAGATGAACGAAGGTCTTACGGGGTTGGTACAGCATGGGGCTGAGTAATTAATGACTTAATTTTCATTTTGGGGTGAACTAACCCTTTAATTTTTCGCCCGAAAATGAAAAAAAACGAAAGGGGTAACACTGTTGTTGTTTTTTCGGGTCGAAATTTTGAGTTTTGATATCTCAACTCTGGAAGGGTCTAGAGCCTCCATTTTTGCACTCAAGTCAAAGTCTCACAGCCCTCTATCATAATCCAGAGTTTTGAGAAGATTGGAGAAACTTAATTTTTCGCCCGAAAACGAAAAAAACGAAAGGGGTAACACTGTCGTTTTTTTTGGGGGGGGGGTCGAAATTTTTAGTTTCTCCAATCTTCTCAACCCTGGATTCTGATAAAGGGCCACGAGACTTAGACTTGAGTGCAAAAATGGAGGCTCTAGACCTCTCCAGAGCTGAGATATTGAGATCCCACGTAGCATTTATACCATTATAAATATCTCAATATCTCAGCTCTGGAAAGGTCTAGAGCCTCCATTTTTGCACTCCAGTCTAAGTCTTTATATTTCCTGCTTTATATTTTGGGGTGAAGTGTGACCAGGATCTGGTTTTGTTGAGATTCACACACTGACTGTGGTGTTTGTGTGTGTGCACCTGCTGTCTGGTCTAGTACACAGTAGTGCAGTGCCAGATCAGTGCTGTGTGTAATAAGCCCAGCAGTGTTTATGTGGATGAGTGCGTGTTGGCGCTGACTGTGTCCTCTTCTCATCCATTCCTCCACTCCTCCAGCACCTGACTGCCAACACCACTTCAGTCCCTGATATGAAGTAGGGGTGGGCGATATGACCAAAATTGTGTTTCACGATATGACTAATTTTATTTCACGGTAACGATATATTTTACGATATAGTTATTTATATAGTTATCCTCAAAAAAAAAAAAAATCGATGCTTTAAATAAGCCCAAATACTTTAGAAATGAAAAGTATGTCACCTTGTTTTATTTTTATTTTATTTGGTAAATGATTTATTTGGTAAACTATTTTTATATCAAAATATAGTAAACAAAAAACACTCATAAACTTAGATGAACTTCCCACAACAGATTGATATGTTATGATATCATAGGTGCATTTCAACTTTAAATAATTTTTCAATCTCATGCATTGCTTTACTTCATCAATCAGTTTATAATATAATTATAATATATATAATATAATTATAATATTTTTTTTTACCACATGTGCTTATTATACTGCGTTTTCAACGGAGAAGGGTATTCCACAACCGGAGACTGCACACACTGTTGTTTTAACGGGCTTGTTTTGCTCTTTGTTATATCTGGCAACCCATCAGTTCAGAAGTGACAAGAAGGAGAGCAGCAATATGAAAACCAAACCGCAGCTACTGTTAGTGTTGACTAAATAGTTTAAATTATACACACCTTATAACAGTGCGTCGAACACCGCGCGCTCCCTCTCAGTGCATGTGCACGCGCGCGTCTTAACATCAACAAAATGCGATCGATTAATTTGAGAGTGAAGTTGTAATCACGGATCGAATCAAAGGAAGATTTTATCAACTGGTTCAGTAGGCAATTGTTTGGAGTTAAAAAATATATAACTCGCGCTGCATATTTAGTAATTTTGCCTCAGAAACAGGATTATACATTCGTTTTAACAAGCAGGATGTTCATTCATGCTGAAAGCGATTTTCATGTTTAAAAAGTAACTATACATAAGAGAAGGAAAGAAGCGGATAACTATACATTATTTAAGGTTATTTCTCGTAATGATATTGATATAGCCTATGAAATGTTGTTATCAAGTAACTTCATGCTTTCCCATTGCGAACGTGCACTCCTCTAAACTGTAGCCTGGGTGCTGCTGCTCTGCTCAAGTTGACAGCTGCCTTTCCCCCCGAACATATCACGTTAACAACAATCCTTTAGAAAATGTCATTCCTTTGTGGATCCTCTTGATCTGCTTTCTCCATGTTTCTTTGAGAAATCTCAGCATCAGTCTCACGCGCGCTGCACGGGAGTTAACCACGCCCCCTTATTTGCATTTCGCGGTATACACGGAATAAAAAAATCTGTTACGTCTGACGTTTTCTATCGCGGTAACGATATATATCGCCATATCGCCCAGCCCTAATATGAAGACATGTTGTGATGGATCCATGTCAATATCGGGATTCTGATAACACCTGGTTTGGCCTATACATCCTTTAACATATCTCAGCTCTGGCAGTGTCTAGAGCCTCCATTTTTGCACTCAGGTCTAAGTCTCATGGCTCTCTATCAGAATCCAGAGTTTCAAGAAGATCAGAGAAACTCAAAATTTCGACCAAAAAAAAAAACGACAGTGGTACCCCTTTCGTTTTTTTTTTCGGGTGAAAAATTAAGTTTCTCCAATCTTCTCAAAACTCTGGATTCTGATAAAGGGCCACGAGACTTAGACTTGAGTGCAAAAATGGAGGCTCTAGACCTCTCCAGAGCTGAAATATTGAGATCCCACGTAGCATTTATGCCATTATAAATATCTCAATATCTCAGCTCTGGAAGGGTCTAGAGCCTCCATTTTTGCACTCAGGTCTGAGTCCCATGGCCCTCTATCATAATCCAGAGTTTTGAGAAGATTGGAGAAACTTAATTTTTCGCCCGAAAACGAAAAAAACGAAAGGGGTAACACTGTCGTTTTTTTTTTCGGGTCGAAATTTTGAATTTTGATATCTCAGCTTTGGAAGGGTCTAGAGCCTCCATTTTTGCATTTAAGTCAAAGTCTCACAATCCTCTATCATAATCCAGAGTTTTGAGAAGATTGGAGAAACTTAATTTTTCGCCCGAAAACGAAAAAAAACGAAAGGGGTAACACTGTCATTTTTTTTTTCGGGTCGAAATTTTGAGTTTTGATATCTCAGCTCTGGAAGGGTCTAGAGCCTCCATTTTTGCACTCAGGTCAAAGTCTCACAGCCCTCTATCATAATCCAGAGTTTTGAGAAGATTGGAGAAACTTAATTTTTCGCTCGAAAACGAAAAAAAACGAAAGGGGTAACACTGTCGTTTTTTTTTTTTCGGGTCAAAATTTTAAATTTTTATATCTCAGCTCTGGAAGGATCTAGAGCCTCCATTTTTGCACTCAGGTCAAAGTCTCACAGCCCTCTATCATAATCCAGAGTTTTGAGAAGATTGGAGAAACTTAATTTTTCGCCCGAAAACGAAAAAAAACGAAAGGGGTAACACTGTCGTTTTTTTTTTTGGGGTCGAAATTTTTAGTTTCTCCAATCTTCTCAAAACCCTGGATTCTGATAAAGGGCCACGAGACTTAGACTTGAGTGCAAAAATGGAGGCTCTAGACCTCTCCAGAGCTGAGATATTGAGATCCCACGTAGCATTTATACCATTATAAATATCTCAATATCTCAGCTCTGGAAAGGTCTAGAGCCTCCATTTTTGCACTCCAGTCTAAGTCTTTATATTTCCTGCTTTATATTTTGGGGTGAAGTGTGACCAGGATCTGGTTTTGTTGAGATTCACACACTGACTGTGGTGTGTGTGTGTGTGTGTTTGTGTGTGTGCACCTGCTGTCTGGTCTAGTACACAGTAGTGCCGTGCCAGATCAGTGCTGTGTGTAATAAGCCCAGCAGTGTTTATGTGGATGAGTGCGTGTTGGCGCTGACTATGTCCTCTTCTCATCCATTCCTCCACTCCTCCAGCACCTGACTGCCAACACCACTTCAGTTCCTAATATGAAGACATGTTGTGATGGATCCATGTCAATATCGGGATTCTGATAACACCTGGTTTGGCCTATACATCCTTTAACATATCTCAGCTCTGGCAGTGTCTAGAGCCTCCATTTTTGCACTCAGGTCTAAGTCTCATGGCTCTCTATCAGAATCCAGAGTTTCAAGAAGATCAGAAAAACTCAAAATTTCGACCAAAAAAAAAAAAAAAAACGACAGTGGTACCCCTTTCGTTTTTTTTTCGGGTGAAAAATTAAGTCTCTCCAATCTTCTCAAAACTCTGGATTCTGATAAAGGGCCACGAGACTTAGACTTGAGTGCAAAAATGGAGGTTCCAGACCTTTCCAGAGCTGAGATATTGAGATACCACGTAGCATTTATGCCATTATAAATATCTCAATATCTCAGCTCTGGAAGGGTCTAGAGCAGTGGAGATTTCTTTAAGACTGCAAGGGAAGCTCAGCTTCCCCTATAATGTCAAACAAATAATGATCAAATGTGTACTATTGTGTTAACATTTTAATGAGTAAAAATGCGTTAGAACACGGTAATCTCAAAGACGAGTTCGTTCAGAATAAGCAACAAATAGCAGGTCGGCTGACTTGATCTCCTTCTCATGCAGCGCCTCCTGTAGCGCGTCACAGTACATGCGTTTTCCTATGGCATTTCCCCGTTGAAGCTCGGCGTCCATTGACTTCAATGGGGCTGCTTTGAACAGTTTTTTTCAGTGCTGTTAAAGTAGACGGTCATTGGATATATGCTGCGATTATGTCCCGCCCACGGACGCCGGGCGTCTCTGGGGTTAATAGGGAAGTGGGCTGGCCTGGCGTCCGGGCGTCCGCGTGATGATTGGAGGATTGCATCGCCTTTTGATTGACAGTGATTTCACCCAATAAAAAAATCGCTGACGCGGAAGCTAGTTTAAAGACTTCGTGCTCAGTCTCGTCGCGAATTTTGTGTGTATTTTACTCGAAAGACGAACTACTGTAACATATTTCTTAGTATTTGCAATTTTCATCAGATATTTCACAGTTCAACCTAATTCCCACATTTATTCCGTCGATGTCCGGTGTCTTGTTACATGTGCGGGCGTGGTGTTTGAATCACGGCACATCTGTCTAGTTTGGTTTCACTTTTGTGTTGGGATTCGGACATGCATTCTCCGCGTGTTTGTTTTCGGTTGTGAGTGCACAGGATGACCTTATGGTCGTACTCATGCGTAACGTTAGCGTTCTGTCTTGTCGTGTTCGCTCTGTTCAGTGTGTTGTGTATTGTGTGGCACATGGTTTGTGTTTACATCGGCCGTGTGCTTTCATGTCATGTTTTGTCTTGTGCTGTGTAGCACACAGCTTGTGTTTTAAACTAGCTGTGTGCTTTCATGTTGTCATGTTCTGTGTGAACACATGTCTTATGAGTGTTCTCATCGTTCTTCAGGTCTCATTTTGTGTGAGCACAATTGCTTTTTAATTTGTTTTATTGGTCATGTGTTTTTGTCATGTTTGGTATGAGCACATGGCTTGTGCAGTTGTGCTTGTCATGTGTTTGTTGTGCCATATGTGCTTTCCTGTCATTGTGACTCCCATCTTGTTTCCTGATTATTAGTTATTTTGCCCCACCTGTCCTCCCTCGTTACCTGCCTTTTTTGCTCCCAATTTATTCCCCTTGTTTGGGGAATAAAATAAAGCCCATCGAGTCCTCGCTCTTTTCACCATCCCCACACCTGAAAGTCAAGTTTAAAAAAAAGAAGAAGAAAAAAGAAGAGCTTCCCCTCTTTGAAAGACCAGCAGCCGCCACTGGTCTAGAGCCTCCATTTTTGCACTCAGGTCTATGTCTCATGGCCCTCTATCAGAATCCAGAGTTTTAAGAAGATCAGAGAAACTCAAAATTTCGACCAAAAAAAAAAAAACGACAGTGGTGTACCTCTTTCGTTTTTTTTTTCCGGGTGAAAAATTAAGTTTCTCCAATCTTCTCAAAACTCTGTATTCTGATAAAGGGCCACGAGACTTAGACTTGAGTGCAAAAATGGAGGCTCTAGACCTCTCCAGAGCTGAGATATTGAGATCCCACGTAGCATTTATGCCATTATAAATATCTCAATATCTCAGCTCTGGAAGGGTCTAGAGCCTCCATTTTTGCACTCAGGTCTGAGTCCCATGGCCCTCTATCATAATCCAGAGTTTTGAGAAGATTGGAGAAACTTAATTTTTCGCCCGAAAACGAAAAAAACGAAAGGGGTAACACTGTCGTTTTTTTTTTCGGGTCGAAATTTTGCATTTTGATATCTCAGCTTTGGAAGGGTCTAGAGCCTCCATTTTTGCATTTAAGTCAAAGTCTCACAATCCTCTATCATAATCCAGAGTTTTGAGAAGATTGGAGAAACTTAATTTTTCGCCCGAAAACGAAAAAAAACGAAAGGGGTAACACTGTCATTTTTTTTTTCGGGTCGAAATTTTGAATTTCGATATCTCAGCTCTGGAAGGGTCTAGAGCCTCCATTTTTGCACTCAGGTCAAAGTCTCGTGGCCCTCTATCAGAATCCAGAGTTTTGAGAAGATTGGAGAAACTTAATTTTTCGCCCGAAAACGAAAAAAACGAAAGGGGTAACACTGTCGTTTTTTTTTTTCGGGTCGAAATTTTGAGTTTTGATATCTCAGCTCTGGAAGGGTCTAGAGCCTCCATTTTTGCACTCAGGTCAAAGTCTCACAGCCCTCTATCATAATCCAGAGTTTTGAGAAGATTGGAGAAACTTAATTTTTCGCTCGAAAACGAAAAAAAACGAAAGGGGTAACACTGTCGTTTTTTTTTTTTCGGGTCAAAATTTTAAATTTTTATATCTCAGCTCTGGAAGGATCTAGAGCCTCCATTTTTGCACTCAGGTCAAAGTCTCACAGCCCTCTATCATAATCCAGAGTTTTGAGAAGATTGGAGAAACTTAATTTTTCGCCCGAAAACGAAAAAAACGAAAGGGGTAACACTGTCGTTTTTTTTTTTGGGGTCGAAATTTTTAGTTTCTCCAATCTTCTCAAAACCCTGGATTCTGATAAAGGGCCACGAGACTTAGACTTGAGTGCAAAAATGGAGGCTCTAGACCTCTCCAGAGCTAAGATATTGAGATCCCACGTAGCATTTATACCATTATAAATATCTCAATATCTCAGCTCTGGAAAGGTCTAGAGCCTCCATTTTTGCACTCCAGTCTAAGTCTTTATATTTCCTGCTTTATATTTTGGGGTGAAGTGTGACCAGGATCTGGTTTTGTTGAGATTCACACACTGACTGTGGTGTGTGTGTGTGTGTGTTTGTGTGTGTGCACCTGCTGTCTGGTCTAGTACACAGTAGTGCCGTGCCAGATCAGTGCTGTGTGTAATAAGCCCAGCAGTGTTTATGTGGATGAGTGCGTGTTGGCGCTGACTGTGTCCTCTTCTCATCCATTCCTCCACTCCTCCAGCACCTGACTGCCAACACCACTTCAGTTCCTAATATGAAGACATGTTGTGATGGATCCATGTCAATATCGGGATTCTGATAACACCTGGTTTGGCCTATACATCCTTTAACATATCTCAGCTCTGGCAGTGTCTAGAGCCTCCATTTTTGCACTCAGGTCTAAGTCTCATGGCTCTCTATCAGAATCCAGAGTTTCAAGAAGATCAGAAAAACTCAAAATTTCGACCAAAAAAAAAAAAAAAACGACAGTGGTACCCCTTTCGTTTTTTTTTCGGGTGAAAAATTAAGTCTCTCCAATCTTCTCAAAACTCTGGATTCTGATAAAGGGCCACGAGACTTAGACTTGAGTGCAAAAATGGAGGTTCCAGACCTTTCCAGAGCTGAGATATTGAGATACCACGTAGCATTTATGCCATTATAAATATCTCAATATCTCAGCTCTGGAAGGGTCTAGAGCAGTGGAGATTTCTTTAAGACTGCAAGGGAAGCTCAGCTTCCCCTATAATGTCAAACAAATAATGATCAAATGTGTACTATTGTGTTAACATTTTAATGAGTAAAAATGCGTTAGAACACGGTAATCTCAAAGACGAGTTCGTTCAGAATAAGCAACAAATAGCAGGTCGGCTGACTTGATCTCCTTCTCATGCAGCGCCTCCTGTAGCGCGTCACAGTACATGCGTTTTCCTATGGCATTTCCCCGTTGAAGCTCGGCGTCCATTGACTTCAATGGGGCTGCTTTGAACAGTTTTTTTCAGTGCTGTTAAAGTAGACGGTCATTGGATATATGCTGCGATTATGTCCCGCCCACGGACGCCGGGCGTCTCTGGGGTTAATAGGGAAGTGGGCTGGCCTGGCGTCCGGGCGTCCGCGTGATGATTGGAGGATTGCATCGCCTTTTGATTGACAGTGATTTCACCCAATAAAAAAATCGCTGACGCGGAAGCTAGTTTAAAGACTTCGTGCTCAGTCTCGTCGCGAATTTTGTGTGTATTTTACTCGAAAGACGAACTACTGTAACATATTTCTTAGTATTTGCAATTTTCATCAGATATTTCACAGTTCAACCTAATTCCCACATTTATTCCGTCGATGTCCGGTGTCTTGTTACATGTGCGGGCGTGGTGTTTGAATCACGGCACATCTGTCTAGTTTGGTTTCACTTTTGTGTTGGGATTCGGACATGCATTCTCCGCGTGTTTGTTTTCGGTTGTGAGTGCACAGGATGACCTTATGGTCGTACTCATGCGTAACGTTAGCGTTCTGTCTTGTCGTGTTCGCTCTGTTCAGTGTGTTGTGTATTGTGTGGCACATGGTTTGTGTTTACATCGGCCGTGTGCTTTCATGTCATGTTTTGTCTTGTGCTGTGTAGCACACAGCTTGTGTTTTAAACTAGCTGTGTGCTTTCATGTTGTCATGTTCTGTGTGAACACATGTCTTATGAGTGTTCTCATCGTTCTTCAGGTCTCATTTTGTGTGAGCACAATTGCTTTTTAATTTGTTTTATTGGTCATGTGTTTTTGTCATGTTTGGTATGAGCACATGGCTTGTGCAGTTGTGCTTGTCATGTGTTTGTTGTGCCATATGTGCTTTCCTGTCATTGTGACTCCCATCTTGTTTCCTGATTATTAGTTATTTTGCCCCACCTGTCCTCCCTCGTTACCTGCCTTTTTTGCTCCCAATTTATTCCCCTTGTTTGGGGAATAAAATAAAGCCCATCGAGTCCTCGCTCTTTTCACCATCCCCACACCTGAAAGTCAAGTTTAAAAAAAAGAAGAAGAAAAAAGAAGAGCTTCCCCTCTTTGAAAGACCAGCAGCCGCCACTGGTCTAGAGCCTCCATTTTTGCACTCAGGTCTATGTCTCATGGCCCTCTATCAGAATCCAGAGTTTTAAGAAGATCAGAGAAACTCAAAATTTCGACCAAAAAAAAAAAAACGACAGTGGTGTACCTCTTTCGTTTTTTTTTTCCGGGTGAAAAATTAAGTTTCTCCAATCTTCTCAAAACTCTGTATTCTGATAAAGGGCCACGAGACTTAGACTTGAGTGCAAAAATGGAGGCTCTAGACCTCTCCAGAGCTGAGATATTGAGATCCCACGTAGCATTTATGCCATTATAAATATCTCAATATCTCAGCTCTGGAAGGGTCTAGAGCCTCCATTTTTGCACTCAGGTCTGAGTCCCATGGCCCTCTATCATAATCCAGAGTTTTGAGAAGATTGGAGAAACTTAATTTTTCGCCCGAAAACGAAAAAAACGAAAGGGGTAACACTGTCGTTTTTTTTTTCGGGTCGAAATTTTGCATTTTGATATCTCAGCTTTGGAAGGGTCTAGAGCCTCCATTTTTGCATTTAAGTCAAAGTCTCACAATCCTCTATCATAATCCAGAGTTTTGAGAAGATTGGAGAAACTTAATTTTTCGCCCGAAAACGAAAAAAAACGAAAGGGGTAACACTGTCATTTTTTTTTTCGGGTCGAAATTTTGAATTTCGATATCTCAGCTCTGGAAGGGTCTAGAGCCTCCATTTTTGCACTCAGGTCAAAGTCTCGTGGCCCTCTATCAGAATCCAGAGTTTTGAGAAGATTGGAGAAACTTAATTTTTCGCCCGAAAACGAAAAAAACGAAAGGGGTAACACTGTCGTTTTTTTTTTTCGGGTCGAAATTTTGAGTTTTGATATCTCAGCTCTGGAAGGGTCTAGAGCCTCCATTTTTGCACTCAGGTCAAAGTCTCACAGCCCTCTATCATAATCCAGAGTTTTGAGAAGATTGGAGAAACTTAATTTTTCGCTCGAAAACGAAAAAAAACGAAAGGGGTAACACTGTCGTTTTTTTTTTTTCGGGTCAAAATTTTAAATTTTTATATCTCAGCTCTGGAAGGATCTAGAGCCTCCATTTTTGCACTCAGGTCAAAGTCTCACAGCCCTCTATCATAATCCAGAGTTTTGAGAAGATTGGAGAAACTTAATTTTTCGCCCGAAAACGAAAAAAACGAAAGGGGTAACACTGTCGTTTTTTTTTTTGGGGTCGAAATTTTTAGTTTCTCCAATCTTCTCAAAACCCTGGATTCTGATAAAGGGCCACGAGACTTAGACTTGAGTGCAAAAATGGAGGCTCTAGACCTCTCCAGAGCTAAGATATTGAGATCCCACGTAGCATTTATACCATTATAAATATCTCAATATCTCAGCTCTGGAAAGGTCTAGAGCCTCCATTTTTGCACTCCAGTCTAAGTCTTTATATTTCCTGCTTTATATTTTGGGGTGAAGTGTGACCAGGATCTGGTTTTGTTGAGATTCACACACTGACTGTGGTGTGTGTGTGTGTGTGTTTGTGTGTGTGCACCTGCTGTCTGGTCTAGTACACAGTAGTGCCGTGCCAGATCAGTGCTGTGTGTAATAAGCCCAGCAGTGTTTATGTGGATGAGTGCGTGTTGGCGCTGACTGTGTCCTCTTCTCATCCATTCCTCCACTCCTCCAGCACCTGACTGCCAACACCACTTCAGTTCCTAATATGAAGACATGTTGTGATGGATCCATGTCAATATCGGGATTCTGATAACACCTGGTTTGGCCTATACATCCTTTAACATATCTCAGCTCTGGCAGTGTCTAGAGCCTCCATTTTTGCACTCAGGTCTAAGTCTCATGGCTCTCTATCAGAATCCAGAGTTTCAAGAAGATCAGAAAAACTCAAAATTTCGACCAAAAAAAAAAAAAAAAACGACAGTGGTACCCCTTTCGTTTTTTTTTCGGGTGAAAAATTAAGTCTCTCCAATCTTCTCAAAACTCTGGATTCTGATAAAGGGCCACGAGACTTAGACTTGAGTGCAAAAATGGAGGTTCCAGACCTTTCCAGAGCTGAGATATTGAGATACCACGTAGCATTTATGCCATTATAAATATCTCAATATCTCAGCTCTGGAAGGGTCTAGAGCAGTGGAGATTTCTTTAAGACTGCAAGGGAAGCTCAGCTTCCCCTATAATGTCAAACAAATAATGATCAAATGTGTACTATTGTGTTAACATTTTAATGAGTAAAAATGCGTTAGAACACGGTAATCTCAAAGACGAGTTCGTTCAGAATAAGCAACAAATAGCAGGTCGGCTGACTTGATCTCCTTCTCATGCAGCGCCTCCTGTAGCGCGTCACAGTACATGCGTTTTCCTATGGCATTTCCCCGTTGAAGCTCGGCGTCCATTGACTTCAATGGGGCTGCTTTGAACAGTTTTTTTCAGTGCTGTTAAAGTAGACGGTCATTGGATATATGCTGCGATTATGTCCCGCCCACGGACGCCGGGCGTCTCTGGGGTTAATAGGGAAGTGGGCTGGCCTGGCGTCCGGGCGTCCGCGTGATGATTGGAGGATTGCATCTCCTTTTGATTGACAGTGATTTCACCCAATAAAAAAATCGCTGACGCGGAAGCTAGTTTAAAGACTTCGTGCTCAGTCTCGTCGCGAATTTTGTGTGTATTTTACTCGAAAGACGAACTACTGTAACATATTTCTTAGTATTTGCAATTTTCATCAGATATTTCACAGTTCAACCTAATTCCCACATTTATTCCGTCGATGTCCGGTGTCTTGTTACATGTGCGGGCGTGGTGTTTGAATCACGGCACATCTGTCTAGTTTGGTTTCACTTTTGTGTTGGGATTCGGACATGCATTCTCCGCGTGTTTGTTTTCGGTTGTGAGTGCACAGGATGACCTTATGGTCGTACTCATGCGTAACGTTAGCGTTCTGTCTTGTCGTGTTCGCTCTGTTCAGTGTGTTGTGTATTGTGTGGCACATGGTTTGTGTTTACATCGGCCGTGTGCTTTCATGTCATGTTTTGTCTTGTGCTGTGTAGCACACAGCTTGTGTTTTAAACTAGCTGTGTGCTTTCATGTTGTCATGTTCTGTGTGAACACATGTCTTATGAGTGTTCTCATCGTTCTTCAGGTCTCATTTTGTGTGAGCACAATTGCTTTTTAATTTGTTTTATTGGTCATGTGTTTTTGTCATGTTTGGTATGAGCACATGGCTTGTGCAGTTGTGCTTGTCATGTGTTTGTTGTGCCATATGTGCTTTCCTGTCATTGTGACTCCCATCTTGTTTCCTGATTATTAGTTATTTTGCCCCACCTGTCCTCCCTCGTTACCTGCCTTTTTTGCTCCCAATTTATTCCCCTTGTTTGGGGAATAAAATAAAGCCCATCGAGTCCTCGCTCTTTTCACCATCCCCACACCTGAAAGTCAAGTTTAAAAAAAAGAAGAAGAAAAAAGAAGAGCTTCCCCTCTTTGAAAGACCAGCAGCCGCCACTGGTCTAGAGCCTCCATTTTTGCACTCAGGTCTATGTCTCATGGCCCTCTATCAGAATCCAGAGTTTTAAGAAGATCAGAGAAACTCAAAATTTCGACCAAAAAAAAAAAAACGACAGTGGTGTACCTCTTTCGTTTTTTTTTTCCGGGTGAAAAATTAAGTTTCTCCAATCTTCTCAAAACTCTGTATTCTGATAAAGGGCCACGAGACTTAGACTTGAGTGCAAAAATGGAGGCTCTAGACCTCTCCAGAGCTGAGATATTGAGATCCCACGTAGCATTTATGCCATTATAAATATCTCAATATCTCAGCTCTGGAAGGGTCTAGAGCCTCCATTTTTGCACTCAGGTCTAAGTCCCATGGCCATCTATCATAATCCAGAGTTTTGAGAAGATTGGAGAAACTTAATTTTTCGCCCGAAAACGAAAAAAACGAAAGGGGGTAACACTGTCGTTTTTTTTTTCGGGTCGAAATTTTGAATTTTGATATCTCAGCTCTGGAAGGGTCTAGAGCCTCCATTTTTGCACTCAGGTCAAAGTCTCACAGCCCTCTATCATAATCCAGAGTCTTGAGAAGATTGGAGAAACTTAATTTTTCGCCCGAAAACGAAAGAGGTAACACTGTTGTTGTTTTTTTCGGGTCGAAATTTTGAGTTTTGATATCTCAACTCTGGAAGGGTCTAGAGCCTCCATTTTTGCACTCAAGTCAAAGTCTCACAGCCCTCTATCATAATCCAGAGTTTTGAGAAGATTGGAGAAACTTAATTTTTCGCCCGAAAACGAAAAAAAACGAAAGGGGTAACACTGTCGTTTTTTTGGGGGGGTTGAAATTTTTAGTTTCTCCAATCTTCTCAAAACCCTGGATTCTGATAAAGGGCCACGAGACTTAGACTTGAGTGCAAAAATGGAGGCTCTAGACCTCTCCAGAGCTGAGATATTGAGATCCCACGTAGCATTTATACCATTTATAAATATCTCAATATCTCAGCTCTGGAAAGGTCTAGAGCCTCCATTTTTGCACTCCGGTCTAAGTCTTTATATTTCCTGCTTTATATTTTGGGGTGAAGTGTGACCAGGATCTGGTTTTGTTGAGATTCACACACTGACTGTGGTGTGTGTGTAGTGTGTGTGTGTGTGCACCTGCTGTCTGGTCTAGTACACAGTAGTGCCGTGCCAGATCAGTGCTGTGTGTAATAAGCCCAGCAGTGTTTATGTGGATGAGTGCGTGTTGGCGCTGACTGTGTCCTCTTCTCATCCATTCCTCCACTCCTCCAGCACCTGACTGCCAACACCACTTCAGTTCCTAATATGAAGACATGTTGTGATGGATCCATGTCAATATCGGGATTCTGATAACACCTGGTTTGGCCTATACATCCTTTAACATATCTCAGCTCTGGCAGTGTCTAGAGCCTCCATTTTTGCACTCAGGTCTAAGTCTCATGGCTCTCTATCAGAATCCAGAGTTTCAAGAAGATCAGAGAAACTCAAAATTTCGACCAAAAAAAAAACGACAGTGGTACGCCTTTCGTTTTTTTTTTCTGGTGAAAAATTAAGTTTCTCCAATCTTCTCAAAACTCTGGATTCTGATAAAGGGCCACGAGACTTAGACTTGAGTGCAAAAATGGAGGCTCTAGACCTCTCCAGAGCTGAGATATTGAGATCCCACGTAGCATTTATGCCATTATAAATATCTCAATATCTCAGCTCTGGAAGGGTTTAGAGCCTCCATTTTTGCGCTCAGGTCTAAGTCCCATGGCCCTCTATCATAATCCAGAGTTTTGAGAAGATTGGAGAAACTTAATTTTTCGCCCGAAAATGAAAAAAAACGAAAGGGGTAACACTGTCGTTTTTTTTTTCGGGTCGAAATTTTGAGTTTTGATATCTCAGCTCTGGAAGGGTCTAGAGCCTCCATTTTTGCACTCAGGTCGAAGTTTTGTGGCCCTCTATCATAATCCAGAGTTTTGAGAAGATTGGAGAAACTTAATTTTTCGCCCGAAAATGAAAAAAAACGAAATGGGTTACACTGTAGTTTTTTTTTCGGGTCGAAATTTTGAATTTTGATATCTCAGCTCTGGAAGGGTCTAGAGCCTCCATTTTTGCACTCAGGTCAAAGTTTCACAGCCCTCTGTCATAATCCAGAGTTTTGAGAAGATTGGAGAAACTTAATTTTTTGCCCGAAAATGAAAAAAAACGAAAGGGGTAACACTGTCGTTTTTTTTTCGGGTCGAAATTTCGAATTTTGATATCTCAGCTCTGGAAGGGTCTAGAGCCTCCATTTTTGCACTCAGGTCAAAGTTTCACAGCCCTCTATCATAATCCTGAGTTTTGAGAAGATTGGAGAAACTTAATTTTTCGCCCGAAAATGAAAAAAAAAACGAAAGGGGTAACGCTGTCGTTTTTTTTTCGGGTCGAAATTTTGAATTTTGATATCTCAGCTCTGGAAGGGTCTAGAGCCTCCATTTTTGGACTCAGGTCAAAGTTTCACAGCCCTCTGTCATAATCCAGAGTTTTGAGAAGATTGGAGAAACTTAATTTTTCGCCCGAAAATGAAAAAAAACGAAAGGGGTAACACTGTCGTTTTTTATTCGGGTCGAAATTTTTAATTTTGATATCTCAGCTCTGGAAGGGTCTAGAGCCTCCATTATTGCACTCAGGTCAAAGTTTTACAGCCCTCTGTCATAATCCAGAGTTTTGAGAAGATTGGAGAAACTTAATTTTTCGCCCGAAAATGAAAAAAACGAAAGGGGTAACACTGTCGTTTTTTTTTCGGGTTGAAATTTTGAATTTTGATATCTCAGCTCTGGAAGGGTCTAGAGCCTCCATTTTTGCACTCAGGTCAAAGTTTCACAGCCCTCTATCATAATCCAGAGTTTTGAGAAGATTGGAGAAACTTAATTTTTCGCCTGAAAATGAAAAAAAAAACGAAAGGGGTAACACTGTCGTTTTTTTTCGGGTCGAAATTTTGAATTTTGATATCTCAGCTCTGGAAGGGTCTAGAGCCTCCATTTTTGCACTCAGGTCAAAGTCTTGTGGCCCTCTATCATAATCCAGAGTATTGAGAAGATTGGAGAAACTTAATTTTTCGCCCGAAAATGAAAAAAAACAAAAGGGGTAACACTGTCGTTTTTTTTTCTGGTCGAAATTTTGAATTTTGATATCTCAGCTCTGGAAGGGTCTAGAGCCTCCATTTTTACACTCAGGTCAAAGTCTCACAGCCCTCTATCATAATCCAGAGTTTTGAGAAGATTGGAGAAACTTAATTTTTTGCCCGAAAATGAAAAAAAAACGAAAGGGGTAACACTGTCGTTTTTTTTTCGGGTCGAAATTTTGAATTTTGATATCTCAGCTCTGGAAGGGTCTAGAGCCTCCATTTTTGGACTCAGGTCAAAGTTTCACAGCCCTCTGTCATAATCCAGAGTTTTGAGAAGATTGGAGAAACTTAATTTTTCGCCCGAAAATGAAAAAAAACGAAAGGGGCAACACTGTCGTTTTTTTTTCAGGTCGAAATTTTGAATTTTGATATCTCAGCTCTGGAAGGGTCTAGAGCCTCCATTTTTGGACTCAGGTCAAAGTTTCACAGCCCTCTGTTATAATCCAGAGTTTTGAGAAGATTGGAGAAACTTAATTTTTCGCCCGAAAATGAAAAAAAACGAAAGGGGTAACACTGTCGTTTTTTATTCGGGTCGAAATTTTGAATTTTGATATCTCAGCTCTGGAAGGGTCTAGAGCCTCCATTTTTGCACTCAGGTCAAAGTCTCGTGGCCCTCTATCATAATCCAGAGTATTGAGAAGATTGGAGAAACTTAATTTTTCGCCCGAAAATGAAAAAAAACGAAAGGGGTAACACTGTCGTTTTTTTTTCTGGTCGAAATTTTGAATTTTGATATCTCAGCTCTGGAAGGGTCTAGAGCCTCCATTTTTACACTCAGGTCAAAGTCTCACAGCCCTCTATCATAATCCAGAGTTTTGAGAAGATTGGAGAAACTTAATTTTTTGCCCGAAAATGAAAAAAAACGAAAGGGGAAACACTGTCGTTTTTTTTTCGGGTCGAAATTTTGAATTTTGATATCTCAGCTCTGGAAGGGTCTAGAGCCTCCATTTTTGCACTCAGGTCAAAGTTTCACAGCCCTCTGTCATAATCCAGAGTTTTGAGAAGATTGGAGAAACTTAATTTTTCGCCCGAAAATGAAAAAAAACGAAAGGGGTAACACTGTCGTTTTTTTTTTTCGGGTCGAAATTTTGAATTTTGATATCTCAGCTCTGGAAGGGTCTAGAGCCTCCATTTTTGCACTCAGGTCAAAGTTTCACAGCCCTCTGTCATAATCCAGAGTTTTGAGAAGATTGGAGAAACTCAATTTTTCGCCCGAAAATGAAAAAAAAACGAAAGGGGTAACACTGTCGTTTTTTTTTTTCGGGTCGAAATTTTGAATTTTGATATCTCAGCTCTGGAAGGGTCTAGAGCCTCCATTTTTGCACTCAGGTCAAAGTTTCACAGCCCTCTGTCATAATCCAGAGTTTTGAGAAGATTGGAGAAACTTAATTTTTCGCCCGAAAATGAAAAAAAACGAAAGGGGTAACACTGTCGTTTTTTTTTCGGGTCGAAATTTTGAATTTTGATATCTCAGCTCTGGAAGGGTCTAGAGCCTCCATTTTTGCACTCAGGTCAAAGTCTCGTGGCCCTCTATCATAATCCAGAGTATTGAGAAGATTGGAGAAACTTAATTTTTCGCCCGAAAATGAAAAAAAACAAAAGGGGTAACACTGTCGTTTTTTTTTCTGGTCGAAATTTTGAATTTTGATGTCTCAGCTCTGGAAGGGTCTAGAGCCTCCATTTTTACACTTAGGTCAAAGTCTCACAGCCCTCTATCATAATCCAGAGTTTTGAGAAGATTGGAGAAACTTAATTTTTTGCCCGAAAATGAAAAAAAACGAAAGGGGTAACACTGTCGTTTTTTTTTCGGGTCGAAATTTTGAATTTTGATATCTCAGCTCTGGAAGGGTCTAGAGCCTCCATTTTTGCACTCAGGTCAAAGTTTCACAGCCCTCTGTCATAATCCAGAGTTTTGAGAAGATTGGAGAAACTTAATTTTTCGCCCGAAAATGAAAAAAAACGAAAGGGGTAACACTGTCGTTTTTTTTTCGGGTCGAAATTTTGAATTTTGATATCTCAGCTCTGGAAGGGTCTAGAGCCTCCATTTTTGCATTCAGGTCAAAGTTTCACAGCCCTCTGTCATAATCCAGAGTTTTGAGAAGATTGGAGAAACTTAATTTTTCGCCCGAAAATGAAAAAAAAAACGAAAGGGGTAACACTGTCGTTTTTTTTTCGGGTCGAAATTTTGAATTTTGATATCTCAGCTCTGGAAGGGTCTAGAGCAGGGCTATTCAATTAGCTTCATTCGAGGGCCGCATTATTAAATCGAAAAGTTGAGCTGGGCCGGTGGGTTTAGCTTATTTATTGACACATAACAGTATCAATAAGTAAGCTAAAGTAAACAAACAAACAAACAAACAAAAAAGGTTTTGCATTTACTAGGAAATGTGGTACCCATGCAGACAATAATAAATGACTTTTTTTTTACAGCTATATACAAATATATTGAATTATACAATATCATAGCTATTGGTAAGAATTATTTTATTAACAATTATTATAGGATAAATTAAAATATCCTGACAGTGAGACTTGTGGCTCACTACCACTGTATAAAAAATGCAGTTTTTAAACAAGTAAACAATTATACACACAATGAATTATATATTCCTCTACCCCCCTAATAAATCTAATGCAAAATAAATTACTATAACATAGTATTCAATATAAATATTCCACATTTCTGCCCAAACCATGGTAAATTATTACATCCATGGTACATGTTTGTAAGGGTGATGATTATGGCATTTATAGTCTTCTAACTTTGTTCATGTTTCTGCTATTTACCTCATCAGTAGTGTTGGGAATGTTAAGGCTGTTTCATCCGATTTAAAACTAGTTAAAATCATTGAGTGATTTGTGGTTTGTAACTGAGAGGAGTGTCCGATTGAAACGCTTCTCAATGGATGTCGCAACGCTGTTTAATAGTGTCCGGGACCGGGAATAAACACAACTCCTTTAAGTTTGCGTTCCGTTATCCACTGGCCCATGCTGCCTAGTTCAAAGTAAACTAGTGAAACAACTGAAACCAGCGCTATTTTGTTCTCTATTTGTTCTTATTGACTGAGAAACCGCTTCAGATGATTCAGTGACAGAACGGTCCGAACAAATCCGAATCGTTTCCGACTGTTATGCACGCGCATTTGGCCAATTCATGAAAAGGAAATAGGAATCGAACCAACAAATGATTAATATCACTTCAGAAATACGGGACACAATAACTGCTGAAATATTCGGACTGAAAACGTTTCTCTCAGGTCAGTCGGAGCGCTCAAGATACACACAGTGCGTATAGTCATCCAGCTGCACGCGCCACTGCGGCCACGCGCATATCAAACCAAATTTAACCGCACCACCATAAAATAGGAGGGGGAGGTTGGAGTGCTCTCGGGCCGCATGGAGATGATTGGCGGGCCGCATTTGGCCCGCGGGCCGCCAATTGAATAGCCCTGGTCTAGAGCCTCCATTTTTGGACTCAGGTCAAAGTATCACAGCCCTCTGTCATAATCCAGAGTTTTGAGAAGATTGGAGAAACTTAATTTTTCGCCCGAAAATGAAAAAAAACGAAAGGGGTAACACTGTCGTTTTTTTTTTCGGGTCGAAATTTTTAATTTTGATATCTCAGCTCTGGAAGGGTCTAGAGCCTCCATTATTGCACTCAGGTCAAAGTTTTACAGCCCTCTGTCATAATCCAGAGTTTTGAGAAGATTGGAGAAACTTAATTTTTCGCCCGAAAATGAAAAAAAACGAAAGGGGTAACACTGTCGTTTTTTTTTTCGGGTTGAAATTTTGAATTTTGATATCTCAGCTCTGGAAGGGTCTAGAGCCTCCATTTTTGCACTCAGGTCAAAGTTTCACAGCCCTCTATCATAATCCAGAGTTTTGAGAAGATTGGAGAAACTTAATTTTTTGCCCGAAAATGAAAAAAAACGAAAGGGGTAACACTGTCGTTTTTTTTTTCGGGTCGAAATTTTGAATTTTGATATCTCAGCTCTGGAAGGGTCTAGAGCCTCCATTTTTGCACTCAGGTCAAAGTTTCACAGCCCTCTGTCATAATCCAGAGTTTTGAGAAGATTGGAGAAACTTAATTTTTCGCCCGAAAATGAAAAAAAACGAAAGGGGTAACACTGTCGTTTTTTTTTTCGGGTCGAAATTTTGAATTTTGATATCTCAGCTCTGGAAGGGTCTAGAGCCTCCATTTTTGGACTCAGGTCAAAGTTTCACAGCCCTCTGTCATAATCCAGAGTTTTGAGAAGATTGGAGAAACTTAATTTTTCGCCCGAAAATGAAAAAAAACGAAAGGGGTAACACTGTCGTTTTTTATTCGGGTCGAAATTTTGAATTTTGATATCTCAGCTCTGGAAGGGTCTAGAGCCTCCATTTTTGGACTCAGGTCAAAGTTTCACAGCCCTCTGTCATAATCCAGAGTTTTGAGAAGATTGGAGAAACTTAATTTTTCGCCCGAAAATGAAAAAAAACGAAAGGGGTAACACTGTCGTTTTTTTTTCGGGTCGAAATTTTGAATTTTGATATCTCAGCTCTGGAAGGGTCTAGAGCCTCCATTTTTGCACTCAGGTCAAAGTTTCACAGCCCTCTATCATAATCCAGAGTTTTGAGAAGATTGGAGAAACTTAATTTTTCGCCCGAAAATGAAAAAAAACGAAAGGGGTAACACTGTCGTTTTTTTTTTCGGGTCGAAATTTTGAATTTTGATATCTCAGCTCTGGAAGGGTCTAGAGCCTCCATTTTTGGACTCAGGTCAAAGTTTCACAGCCCTCTGTCATAATCCAGAGTTTTGAGAAGATTGGAGAAACTTAATTTTTCGCCCGAAAATGAAAAAAAACGAAAGGGGTAACACTGTCGTTTTTTATTCGGGTCGAAATTTTGAATTTTGATATCTCAGCTCTGGAAGGGTCTAGAGCCTCCATTATTGCACTCAGGTCAAAGTTTTACAGCCCTCTGTCATAATCCAGAGTTTTGAGAAGATTGGAGAAACTTAATTTTTCGCCCGAAAATGAAAAAAAAACGAAAGGGGTAACACTGTCGTTTTTTTTTCGGGTCGAAATTTTGAATTTTGATATCTCAGCTCTGGAAGGGTCTAGAGCCTCCATTTTTGCACTCAGGTCAAAGTTTCACAGCCCTCTGTCATAATCCAGAGTTTTGAGAAGATTGGAGAAACTTAATTTTTCGCCCGAAAATGAAAAAAAACGAAAGGGGTAACACTGTCGTTTTTTTTTTCGGGTCGAAATTTTGAATTTTATATATCTAAGCTCTGGAAGGGTCTAGAGCCTCCATTTTTTGGACTCAGGTCAAAGTTTCACAGCCCTCTGTCATAATCCAGAGTTTTGAGAAGATTGGAGAAACTTAATTTTTCGCCCGAAAATGAAAAAAAAACGAAAGGGGTAACACTGTTTGGTTTTTTTTCGGGTCGAAATTTTGAATTTTGATATCTCAGCTCTGGAAGGGTCTAGAGCCTCCATTTTTGCACTCAGGTCAAAGTCTCACAGCCCTCTATCATAATCCAGAGTTTTGAGAAGATTGGAGAAACTTAATTTTTCGCCCGAAAATGAAAAAAAAACGAAAGGGGTAACACTGTCGTTTTTTTTTTTCGGGTCGAAATTTTGAATTTTGATATCTCATCTCTGGAAGGGTCTAGAGCCTCCATTTTTGCACTCAGGTCAAAGTTTCACAGCCCTCTATCAGAATCCAGAGTTTTGAGAAGATTGGAGAAACTTAATTTTTCGCCCGAAAATGAAAAAAAACGAAAGGGGTAACACTGTCGTTTTTTTTTTCAGGTCGAAATTTTGAATTTTGATATCTCAGCTCTGGAAGGGTCTAGAGCCTCCATTTTTGCACTCAGGTCAAAGTCTCACAGCCCTCTATCATAATCCAGAGTTTTGAGAAGATTGGAGAAACTTAATTTTTCGCCCGAAAATGAAAAAAAATGAAAGGGGTAACACTGTCGTTTTTTTTTCGGGTCGAAATTTTGAATTTTGATATCTCAGCTCTGGAAGGGTCTAGAGCCTCCATTTTTGGACTCAGGTCAAAGTTTCACAGCCCTCTGTCATAATCCAGAGTTTTGAGAAGATTGGAGAAACTTAATTTTTCGCCCGAAAATGAAAAAAAACGAAAGGGGTAACACTGTCGTTTTTTTTTCGGGTCGAAATTTTGAATTTTGATATCTCAGCTCTGGAAGGGTCTAGAGCCTCCATTTTTGGACTCAGGTCAAAGTTTCACAGCCCTCTGTCATAATCCAGAGTTTTGAGAAGATTGGAGAAACTTAATTTTTCGCCCGAAAATGAAAAAAAACGAAAGGGGTAACACTGTCGTTTTTTATTCGGGTCGAAATTTTTAATTTTGATATCTCAGCTCTGGAAGGGTCTAGAGCCTCCATTATTGCACTCAGGTCAAAGTTTTACAGCCCTCTGTCATAATCCAGAGTTTTGAGAAGATTGGAGAAACTTAATTTTTCGCCCGAAAATGAAAAAAAACGACAGGGGTAACACTGTCGTTTTTTTTTCGGGTCGAAATTTTGAATTTTGATATCTCAGCTCTGGAAGGGTCTAGAGCCTCCATTTTTGCACTCAGGTCAAAGTTTCACAGCCCTCTGTCATAATCCAGAGTTTTGAGAAGATTGGAGAAACTTAATTTTTCGCCCGAAAATGAAAAAAAACGAAAGGGGTAACACTGTCGTTTTTTTTTTTTGGGTCGAAATTTTGAATTTTGATATCTCAGCTCTGGAAGGGTCTAGAGCCTCCATTTTTGCACTCAGGTCAAAGTTTCACAGCCCTCTGTCATAATCCAGAGTTTTGAGAAGATTGGAGAAACTTAATTTTTCGCCCGAAAATGAAAAAAAACGAAAGGGGTAACACTGTCGTTTTTTTTTCGGGTCGAAATTTTGAATTTTGATATCTCAGCTCTGGAAGGGTCTAGAGCCTCCATTTTTGGACTCAGGTCAAAGTTTCACAGCCCTCTGTCATAATCCAGAGTTTTGAGAAGATTGGAGAAACTTAATTTTTCGCTCGAAAATGAAAAAAAACGAAAGGGGTCACACTGTCGTTTTTTTTTCGGGTCGAAATTTTGAATTTTGATATCTCAGCTCTGGAAGGGTCTAGAGCCTCCATTTTTGCACTCAGGTCAAAGTTTCACAGCCCTCTATCATAATCCAGAGTTTTGAGAAGATTGGAGAAACTTAATTTTTCGCCCGAAAATGAAAAAAAAACAAAAGGGGTAACACTGTCGTTTTTTTTTCTGGTCGAAATTTTGAATTTTGATATCTCAGCTCTGGAAGGGTCTAAAACCTCCATTTTTGCACTCAGGTCAAAGTTTCACAGCCCTCTGTCATTATCCAGAGTTTTGAGAAGATTGGAGAAACTTAATTTTTCGCCCGAAAATGAAAAAAAACGAAAGGGGTAACACTGTCGTTTTTTTTTCGGGTCGAAATTTTGAATTTTGATATCTCAGCTCTGGAAGGGTCTAGAGCCTCCATTTTTGGACTCAGGTCAAAGTTTCACAGCCCTCTGTCATAATCCAGAGTTTTGAGAAGATTGGAGAAACTTAATTTTTCGCCCGAAAATGAAAAAAAACGAAAGGGGTAACACTGTCGTTTTTTTTTCGGGTCGAAATTTTGAATTTTGATATCTCAGCTCTGGAAGGGTCTAGAGCCTCCATTTTTGGACTCAGGTCAAAGTTTCACAGCCCTCTGTCATAATCCAGAGTTTTGAGAAGATTGGAGAAACTTAATTTTTCGCCCGAAAATGAAAAAAAACGAAAGGGGTAACACTGTCGTTTTTTATTCGGGTCGAAATTTTTAATTTTGATATCTCAGCTCTGGAAGGGTCTAGAGCCTCCATTATTGCACTCAGGTCAAAGTTTTACAGCCCTCTGTCATAATCCAGAGTTTTGAGAAGATTGGAGAAACTTAATTTTTCGCCCGAAAATGAAAAAAAACGACAGGGGTAACACTGTCGTTTTTTTTTCGGGTCGAAATTTTGAATTTTGATATCTCAGCTCTGGAAGGGTCTAGAGCCTCCATTTTTGCACTCAGGTCAAAGTTTCACAGCCCTCTGTCATAATCCAGAGTTTTGAGAAGATTGGAGAAACTTAATTTTTCGCCCGAAAATGAAAAAAAACGAAAGGGGTAACACTGTCGTTTTTTTTTTTGGGTCGAAATTTTGAATTTTGATATCTCAGCTCTGGAAGGGTCTAGAGCCTCCATTTTTGCACTCAGGTCAAAGTTTCACAGCCCTCTGTCATAATCCAGAGTTTTGAGAAGATTGGAGAAACTTAATTTTTCGCCCGAAAATGAAAAAAAACGAAAGGGGTAACACTGTCGTTTTTTTTTCGGGTCGAAATTTTGAATTTTGATATCTCAGCTCTGGAAGGGTCTAGAGCCTCCATTTTTGGACTCAGGTCAAAGTTTCACAGCCCTCTGTCATAATCCAGAGTTTTGAGAAGATTGGAGAAACTTAATTTTTCGCTCGAAAATGAAAAAAAACGAAAGGGGTCACACTGTCGTTTTTTTTTCGGGTCGAAATTTTGAATTTTGATATCTCAGCTCTGGAAGGGTCTAGAGCCTCCATTTTTGCACTCAGGTCAAAGTTTCACAGCCCTCTATCATAATCCAGAGTTTTGAGAAGATTGGAGAAACTTAATTTTTCGCCCGAAAATGAAAAAAAACAAAAGGGGTAACACTGTCGTTTTTTTTTCTGGTCGAAATTTTGAATTTTGATATCTCAGCTCTGGAAGGGTCTAGAGCCTCCATTTTTACACTCAGGTCAAAGTCTCACAGCCCTCTATCATAATCCAGAGTTTTGAGAAGATTGGAGAAACTTAATTTTTTGCCCGAAAATGAAAAAAAACGAAAGGGGTAACACTGTTTGGTTTTTTTTCGGGTCGAAATTTTGAATTTTGATATCTCAGCTCTGGAAGGGTCTAGAGCCTCCATTTTTGCACTCAGGTCAAAGTTTCACAGCCCTCTATCATAATCCAGAGTTTTGAGAAGATTGGAGAAACTTAATTTTTCGCCCAAAAATGAAAAAAAACGACAGGGGTAACACTGTCGTTTTTTTTTTCGGGTCAATTTTGATATCTCAGCTCTGGAAGGGTCTAGAGCCTCCATTTTTGCACTCAGGTCAAAGTTTCACAGCCCTCTGTCATAATCCAGAGTTTTGAGAAGATTGGAGAAACTTAATTTTTCGCCCGAAAATGAAAAAAAAAACGAAAGGGGTAACACTGTCGTTTTTTTTTTCGGGTCGAAATTTTGAATTTTGATATCTCAGCTCTGGAAGGGTCTAGAGCCTCCATTTTTGCACTCAGGTCAAAGTTTCACAGCCCTCTGTCATAATCCAGAGTTTTGAGAAGATTGGAGAAACTTAATTTTTCGCCCGAAAATGAAAAAAAACGAAAGGGGTAACACTGTCTTTTTTTTTTTCGGGTCGAAATTTTGAATTTTGATATCTCAGCTCTGGAAGGGTCTAAAACCTCCATTTTTGCACTCAGGTCAAAGTTTCACAGCCCTCTGTCATTATCCAGAGTTTTGAGAAGATTGGAGAAACTTAATTTTTCGCCCGAAAATGAAAAAAAACGAAAGGGGTAACACTGTCGTTTTTTTTTCGGGTCGAAATTTTGAATTTTGATATCTCAGCTCTGGAAGGGTCTAGAGCCTCCATTTTTGGACTCAGGTCAAAGTTTCACAGCCCTCTGTCATAATCCAGAGTTTTGAGAAGATTGGAGAAACTTAATTTTTCGCCCGAAAATGAAAAAAAACGAAAGGGGTAACACTGTCGTTTTTTTTTCGGGTCGAAATTTTGAATTTTGATATCTCAGCTCTGGAAGGGTCTAGAGCCTCCATTTTTGCACTCAGGTCAAAGTTTCACAGCCCTCTGTCATAATCCAGAGTTTTGAGAAGATTGGAGAAACTTATTTTTTCGCCCGAAAATGAAAAAAAACGAAAGGGGTAACACTGTCGTTTTTTTTTCGGGTCGAAATTTTGAATTTTGATATCTCAGCTCTGGAAGGGTCTAGAGCCTCCATTTTTGGACTCAGGTCAAAGTTTCACAGCCCTCTGTCATAATCCAGAGTTTTGAGAAGATTGGAGAAACTTAATTTTTCGCCCGAAAATGAAAAAAAACGAAAGGGGTAACACTGTCGTTTTTTTTTCGGGTCGAAATTTTGAATTTTGATATCTCAGCTCTGGAAGGGTCTAGAGCCTCCATTTTTGGACTCAGGTCAAAGTTTCACAGCCCTCTGTCATAATCCAGAGTTTTGAGAAGATTGGAGAAACTTAATTTTTCGCCCGAAAATGAAAAAAAACGAAAGGGGTAACACTGTCGTTTTTTATTCGGGTCGAAATTTTTAATTTTGATATCTCAGCTCTGGAAGGGTCTAGAGCCTCCATTTTTGCACTCAGGTCAAAGTTTCACAGCCCTCTGTCATAATCCAGAGTTTTGAGAAGATTGGAGAAACTTAATTTTTCGCCCGAAAATGAAAAAAAACGACAGGGGTAACACTGTCGTTTTTTTTTCGGGTCGAAATTTTGAATTTTGATATCTCAGCTCTGGAAGGGTCTAGAGCCTCCATTTTTGCACTCAGGTCAAAGTTTCACAGCCCTCTGTCATAATCCAGAGTTTTGAGAAGATTGGAGAAACTTAATTTTTCGCCCGAAAATGAAAAAAAACGAAAGGGGTAACACTGTCGTTTTTTTTTTTGGGTCGAAATTTTGAATTTTGATATCTCAGCTCTGGAAGGGTCTAGAGCCTCCATTTTTGCACTCAGGTCAAAGTTTCACAGCCCTCTGTCATAATCCAGAGTTTTGAGAAGATTGGAGAAACTTAATTTTTCGCCCGAAAATGAAAAAAAACGAAAGGGGTAACACTGTCGTTTTTTTTTCGGGTCGAAATTTTGAATTTTGATATCTCAGCTCTGGAAGGGTCTAGAGCCTCCATTTTTGCACTCAGGTCAAAGTTTCACAGCCCTCTATCATAATCCAGAGTTTTGAGAAGATTGGAGAAACTTAATTTTTCGCCCGAAAATGAAAAAAAACAAAAGGGGTAACACTGTCGTTTTTTTTTCGGGTCGAAATTTTGAATTTTGATATCTCAGCTCTGGAAGGGTCTAGAGCCTCCATTTTTACACTCAGGTCAAAGTCTCACAGCCCTCTATCATAATCCAGAGTTTTGAGAAGATTGGAGAAACTTAATTTTTTGCCCGAAAATGAAAAAAAACGAAAGGGGTAACACTGTTTGGTTTTTTTTTTCGGGTCGAAATTTTGAATTTTGATATCTCAGCTCTGGAAGGGTCTAGAGCCTCCATTTTTGGACTCAGGTCAAAGTTTCACAGCCCTCTGTCATAATCCAGAGTTTTGAGAAGATTGGAGAAACTTAATTTTTCGCTCGAAAATGAAAAAAAACGAAAGGGGTCACACTGTCGTTTTTTTTTCGGGTCGAAATTTTGAATTTTGATATCTCAGCTCTGGAAGGGTCTAGAGCCTCCATTTTTGCACTCAGGTCAAAGTTTCACAGCCCTCTATCATAATCCAGAGTTTTGAGAAGATTGGAGAAACTTAATTTTTCGCCCGAAAATGAAAAAAAACAAAAGGGGTAACACTGTCGTTTTTTTTTCTGGTCGAAATTTTGAATTTTGATATCTCAGCTCTGGAAGGGTCTAGAGCCTCCATTTTTACACTCAGGTCAAAGTCTCACAGCCCTCTATCATAATCCAGAGTTTTGAGAAGATTGGAGAAACTTAATTTTTTGCCCGAAAATGAAAAAAAACGAAAGGGGTAACACTGTTTGGTTTTTTTTCGGGTCGAAATTTTGAATTTTGATATCTCAGCTCTGGAAGGGTCTAGAGCCTCCATTTTTGCACTCAGGTCAAAGTTTCACAGCCCTCTATCATAATCCAGAGTTTTGAGAAGATTGGAGAAACTTAATTTTTCGCCCAAAAATGAAAAAAAACGACAGGGGTAACACTGTCGGTTTTTTTTTCGGGTCAATTTTGATATCTCAGCTCTGGAAGGGTCTAGAGCCTCCATTTTTGCACTCAGGTCAAAGTTTCACAGCCCTCTGTCATAATCCAGAGTTTTGAGAAGATTGGAGAAACTTAATTTTTCGCCCGAAAATGAAAAAAAAAACGAAAGGGGTAACACTGTCGTTTTTTTTTTCGGGTCGAAATTTTGAATTTTGATATCTCAGCTCTGGAAGGGTCTAGAGCCTCCATTTTTGCACTCAGGTCAAAGTTTCACAGCCCTCTGTCATAATCCAGAGTTTTGAGAAGATTGGAGAAACTTAATTTTTCGCCCGAAAATGAAAAAAAACGAAAGGGGTAACACTGTCTTTTTTTTTTTCGGGTCGAAATTTTGAATTTTGATATCTCAGCTCTGGAAGGGTCTAAAACCTCCATTTTTGCACTCAGGTCAAAGTTTTACAGCCCTCTGTCATAATCCAGAGTTTTGAGAAGATTGGAGAAACTTAATTTTTCGCCCGAAAATGAAAAAAAACGACAGGGGTAACACTGTCGTTTTTTTTTCGGGTCGAAATTTTGAATTTTGATATCTCAGCTCTGGAAGGGTCTAGAGCCTCCATTTTTGCACTCAGGTCAAAGTTTCACAGCCCTCTGTCATAATCCAGAGTTTTGAGAAGATTGGAGAAACTTATTTTTTCGCCCGAAAATGAAAAAAAACGAAAGGGGTAACACTGTCGTTTTTTTTTTTGGGTCGAAATTTTGAATTTTGATATCTCAGCTCTGGAAGGGTCTAGAGCCTCCATTTTTGCACTCAGGTCAAAGTTTCACAGCCCTCTGTCATAATCCAGAGTTTTGAGAAGATTGGAGAAACTTAATTTTTCGCCCGAAAATGAAAAAAAACGAAAGGGGTAACACTGTCGTTTTTTTTTCGGGTCGAAATTTTGAATTTTGATATCTCAGCTCTGGAAGGGTCTAGAGCCTCCATTTTTGCACTCAGGTCAAAGTTTCACAGCCCTCTATCATAATCCAGAGTTTTGAGAAGATTGGAGAAACTTAATTTTTCGCCCGAAAATGAAAAAAAACAAAAGGGGTAACACTGTCGTTTTTTTTTCGGGTCGAAATTTTGAATTTTGATATCTCAGCTCTGGAAGGGTCTAGAGCCTCCATTTTTACACTCAGGTCAACGTCTCACAGCCCTCTATCATAATCCAGAGTTTTGAGAAGATTGGAGAAACTTAATTTTTTGCCCGAAAATGAAAAAAAACGAAAGGGGTAACACTGTTTGGTTTTTTTTCGGGTCGAAATTTTGAATTTTGATATCTCAGCTCTGGAAGGGTCTAGAGCCTCCATTTTTGCACTCAGGTCAAAGTTTCACAGCCCTCTATCATAATCCAGAGTTTTGAGAAGATTGGAGAAACTTAATTTTTCGCCCAAAAATGAAAAAAAACGACAGGGGTAACACTGTCGTTTTTTTCGGGTCAATTTTGATATCTCAGCTCTGGAAGGGTCTAGAGCCTCCATTTTTGCACTCAGGTCAAAGTTTCACAGCCCTCTGTCATAATCCAGAGTTTTGAGAAGATTGGAGAAACTTAATTTTTCGCCCGAAAATGAAAAAAAAACGAAAGGGGTAACACTGTCGTTTTTTTTTTCGGGTCGAAATTTTGAATTTTGATATCTCAGCTCTGGAAGGGTCTAGAGCCTCCATTTTTGCACTCAGGTCAAAGTTTCACAGCCCTCTGTCATAATCCAGAGTTTTGAGAAGATTGGAGAAACTTAATTTTTCGCCCGAAAATGAAAAAAAACGAAAGGGGTAACACTGTCGTTTTTTTTTCGGGTCGAAATTTTGAATTTTGATATCTCAGCTCTGGAAGGGTCTAGAGCCTCCATTTTTGGACTCAGGTCAAAGTTTCACAGCCCTCTGTCATAATCCAGAGTTTTGAGAAGATTGGAGAAACTTAATTTTTCGCCCGAAAATGAAAAAAAACGAAAGGGGTAACACTGTCGTTTTTTTTTCGGGTCGAAATTTTGAATTTTGATATCTCAGCTCTGGAAGGGTCTAGAGCCTCCATTTTTGCACTCAGGTCAAAGTTTCACAGCCCTCTATCATAATCCAGAGTTTTGAGAAGATTGGAGAAACTTAATTTTTCGCCCGAAAATGAAAAAAAACGAAAGGGGTAACACTGTCGTTTTTTTTTCGGGTCGAAATTTTGAATTTTGATATCTCAGCTCTGGAAGGGTCTAGAGCCTCCATTTTTGGACTCAGGTCAAAGTTTCACACCCCTCTGTCATAATCCAGAGTTTTGAGAAGATTGGAGAAACTTAATTTTTCGCCCGAAAATGAAAAAAAACGAAAGGGGTAACACTGTCGTTTTTTATTCGGGTCGAAATTTTGAATTTTGATATCTCGGCTCTGGAAGGGTCTAGAGCCTCCATTTTTGCACTCAGGTAAAAGTCTCGTGGCCCTCTATCATAATCCAGAGTATTGAGAAGATTGGAGAAACTTAATTTTTCGCCCGAAAATGAAAAAAAACAAAAGGGGTAACACTGTCGTTTTTTTTTCTGGTCGAAATTTTGAATTTTGATATCTCAGCTCTGGAAGGGTCTAGAGCCTCCATTTTTACACTCAGGTCAAAGTCTCACAGCCCTCTATCATAATCCAGAGTTTTGAGAAGATTGGAGAAACTTAATTTTTTGCCCGAAAATGAAAAAAAACGAAAGGGGTAACACTGTCGTTTTTTTTTTCGGGTCGAAATTTTGAATTTTGATATCTCAGCTCTGGAAGGGTCTAGAGCCTCCATTTTTGCACTCAGGTCAAAGTTTCACAGCCCTCTGTCATAATCCAGAGTTTTGAGAAGATTGGAGAAACTTAATTTTTCGCCCGAAAATGAAAAAAAACGAAAGGGGTAACACTCGTTTTTTTTTTCGGGTCGAAATTTTGAATTTTGATATCTCAGCTCTGGAAGGGTCTAGAGCCTCCATTTTTGCACTCAGGTCAAAGTTTCACAGCCCTCTGTCATAATCCAGAGTTTTGAGAAGATTGGAGAAACTAAATTTTTCGCCCGAAAATGAAAAAAAACGAAAGGGGTAACACTGTCGTTTTTTTTTCGGGTCGAAATTTTGAATTTTGATATCTCAGCTCTGGAAGGGTCTAGAGCCTCCATTTTTGCACTCAGGTCAAAGTTTCACAGCCCTCTGTCATAATCCAGAGTTTTCAGAAGATTGGAGAAACTTAATTTTTCGCCCGAAAATGAAAAAAAACGAAAGGGGTAACACTGTCGTTTTTTTTTCGGGTCGAAATTTTGAATTTTGATATCTCAGCTCTGGAAGGGTCTAGAGCCTCCATTTTTGGACTCAGGTCAAAGTTTCACAGCCCTCTGTCATAATCCAGAGTTTTGAGAAGATTGGAGAAACTTAATTTTTCGCCCGAAAATGAAAAAAAACGAAAGGGGTAACACTGTCGTTTTTTTCTTCGGGTCGAAATTTTTAATTTTGATATCTCAGCTCTGGAAGGGTCTAGAGCCTCCATTATTGCACTCAGGTCAAAGTTTTACAGCCCTCTGTCATAATCCAGAGTTTTGAGAAGATTGGAGAAACTTAATTTTTCGCCCGAAAATGAAAAAAAAAAACGAAAGGGGTAACACTGTCGTTTTTTTTTCGGGTCGAAATTTTGAATTTTGATATCTCAGCTCTGGAAGGGTCTAGAGCCTCCATTTTTGGACTCAGGTCAAAGTTTCACAGCCCTCTGTCATAATCCAGAGTTTTGAGAAGATTGGAGAAACTTAATTTTTCGCCCGAAAATGAAAAAAAACGAAAGGGGTAACACTGTCGTTTTTTTTTCGGGTCGAAATTTTGAATTTTGATATCTCAGCTCTGGAAGGGTCTAGAGCCTCCATTTTTGCACTCAGGTCAAAGTTTCACAGCCCTCTGTCATAATCCAGAGTTTTGAGAAGATTGGAGAAACTTATTTTTTCGCCCGAAAATGAAAAAAAACGAAAGGGGTAACACTGTCGTTTTTTTTTCGGGTCGAAATTTTGAATTTTGATATCTCAGCTCTGGAAGGGTCTAGAGCCTCCATTTTTGGACTCAGGTCAAAGTTTCACAGCCCTCTGTCATAATCCAGAGTTTTGAGAAGATTGGAGAAACTTAATTTTTCGCCCGAAAATGAAAAAAAACGAAAGGGGTAACACTGTCGTTTTTTATTCGGGTCGAAATTTTGAATTTTGATATCTCAGCTCTGGAAGGGTCTAGAGCCTCCATTTTTGGACTCAGGTCAAAGTTTCACAGCCCTCTGTCATAATCCAGAGTTTTGAGAAGATTGGAGAAACTTAATTTTTCGCCCGAAAATGAAAAAAAACGAAAGGGGTAACACTGTCGTTTTTTATTCGGGTCGAAATTTTTAATTTTGATATCTCAGCTCTGGAAGGGTCTAGAGCCTCCATTATTGCACTCAGGTCAAAGTTTTACAGCCCTCTGTCATAATCCAGAGTTTTGAGAAGATTGGAGAAACTTAATTTTTCGCCCGAAAATGAAAAAAAACGACAGGGGTAACACTGTCGTTTTTTTTTCGGGTCGAAATTTTGAATTTTGATATCTCAGCTCTGGAAGGGTCTAGAGCCTCCATTTTTGCACTCAGGTCAAAGTTTCACGGCCCTCTGTCATAATCCAGAGTTTTGAGAAGATTGGAGAAACTTAATTTTTCGCCCGAAAATGAAAAAAAACGAAAGGGGTAACACTGTCGTTTTTTTTTTTGGGTCGAAATTTTGAATTTTGATATCTCAGCTCTGGAAGGGTCTAGAGCCTCCATTTTTGCACTCAGGTCAAAGTTTCACAGCCCTCTGTCATAATCCAGAGTTTTGAGAAGATTGGAGAAACTTAATTTTTCGCCCGAAAATGAAAAAAAACGAAAGGGGTAACACTGTCGTTTTTTTTTCGGGTCGAAATTTTGAATTTTGATATCTCAGCTCTGGAAGGGTCTAGAGCCTCCATTTTTGCACTCAGGTCAAAGTTTCACAGCCCTCTATCATAATCCAGAGTTTTGAGAAGATTGGAGAAACTTAATTTTTCGCCCGAAAATGAAAAAAAACAAAAGGGGTAACACTGTCGTTTTTTTTTCTGGTCGAAATTTTGAATTTTGATATCTCAGCTCTGGAAGGGTCTAGAGCCTCCATTTTTGGACTCAGGTCAAAGTTTCACAGCCCTCTGTCATAATCCAGAGTTTTGAGAAGATTGGAGAAACTTAATTTTTCGCCCGAAAATGAAAAAAAACGAAAGGGGTAACACTGTCGTTTTTTATTCGGGTCGAAATTTTGAATTTTGATATCTCGGCTCTGGAAGGGTCTAGAGCCTCCATTTTTGCACTCAGGTAAAAGTCTCGTGGCCCTCTATCATAATCCAGAGTATTGAGAAGATTGGAGAAACTTAATTTTTCGCCCGAAAATGAAAAAAAACAAAAGGGGTAACACTGTCGTTTTTTTTTCTGGTCGAAATTTTGAATTTTGATATCTCAGCTCTGGAAGGGTCTAGAGCCTCCATTTTTACACTCAGGTCAAAGTCTCACAGCCCTCTATCATAATCCAGAGTTTTGAGAAGATTGGAGAAACATAATTTTTTGCCCGAAAATGAAAAAAAACGAAAGGGGTAACACTGTCGTTTTTTTTTTCGGGTCGAAATTTTGAATTTTGATATCTCAGCTCTGGAAGGGTCTAGAGCCTCCATTATTGCACTCAGGTCAAAGTTTTACAGCCCTCTGTCATAATCCAGAGTTTTGAGAAGATTGGAGAAACTTAATTTTTCGCCCGAAAATGAAAAAAAAAACGAAAGGGGTAACACTGTCGTTTTTTTTTCGGGTCGAAATTTTGAATTTTGATATCTCAGCTCTGGAAGGGTCTAGAGCCTCCATTTTTGGACTCAGGTCAAAGTTTCACAGCCCTCTGTCATAATCCAGAGTTTTGAGAAGATTGGAGAAACTTAATTTTTCGCCCGAAAATGAAAAAAAAAACGAAAGGGGTAACACTGTCGTTTTTTATTCGGGTCGAAATTTTTAATTTTGATATCTCAGCTCTGGAAGGGTCTAGAGCCTCCATTATTGCACTCAGGTCAAAGTTTT
The DNA here is from genome assembly GCF_988280905.1 of Pimephales promelas. Taxonomy (NCBI): domain Eukaryota; kingdom Metazoa; phylum Chordata; class Actinopteri; order Cypriniformes; family Leuciscidae; genus Pimephales; species Pimephales promelas. Next base: position 45,016,309 of record NC_142769.1, on the reverse strand, counting down.
ACAGCCCTCTGTCATAATCCAGAGTTTTGAGAAGATTGGAGAAACTTAATTTTTCGCCCGAAAATGAAAGAAAACGAAAGGGGTAACACTGTCGTTTTTTTTTCGGGTTGAAATTTTGAATTTTGATATCTCAGCTCTGGAAGGGTCTAGAGCCTCCATTTTTGCACTCAGGTCAAAGTTTCACAGCCCTCTATCATAATCCAGAGTTTTGAGAAGATTGGAGAAACTTAATTTTTCGCCCGAAAATGAAAAAAAACGAAAGGGGTAACACTGTCGTTTTTTTTTCGGGTCGAAATTTTGAATTTTGATATCTCAGCTCTGGAAGGGTCTAGAGCCTCCATTTTTGCACTCAGGTCAAAGTCTCGTGGCCCTCTATCATAATCCAGAGTATTGAGAAGATTGGAGAAACTTAATTTTTCGCCCGAAAATGAAAAAAAACAAAAGGGGTAACACTGTCGTTTTTTTTTCTGGTCGAAATTTTGAATTTTGATGTCTCAGCTCTGGAAGGGTCTAGAGCCTCCATTTTTACACTTAGGTCAAAGTCTCACAGCCCTCTATCATAATCCAGAGTTTTGAGAAGATTGGAGAAACTTAATTTTTTGCCCGAAAATGAAAAAAAACGAAAGGGGTAACACTGTCGTTTTTTTTTCGGGTCGAAATTTTGAATTTTGATATCTCAGCTCTGGAAGGGTCTAGAGCCTCCATTTTTGCACTCAGGTCAAAGTTTCACAGCCCTCTGTCATAATCCAGAGTTTTGAGAAGATTGGAGAAACTTAATTTTTCGCCCGAAAATGAAAAAAAACGAAAGGGGTAACACTGTCGTTTTTTTTTCGGGTCGAAATTTTGAATTTTGATATCTCAGCTCTGGAAGGGTCTAGAGCCTCCATTTTTGCATTCAGGTCAAAGTTTCACAGCCCTCTGTCATAATCCAGAGTTTTGAGAAGATTGGAGAAACTTAATTTTTCGCCCGAAAATGAAAAAAAATGAAAGGGGTAACACTGTCGTTTTTTTTTCGGGTCGAAATTTTGAATTTTGATATCTCAGCTCTGGAAGGGTCTAGAGCCTCCATTTTTGGACTCAGGTCAAAGTTTCACAGCCCTCTGTCATAATCCAGAGTTTTGAGAAGATTGGAGAAACTTAATTTTTCGCCCGAAAATGAAAAAAAACGAAAGGGGTAACACTGTCGTTTTTTTTTCGGGTCGAAATTTTGAATTTTGATATCTCAGCTCTGGAAGGGTCTAGAGCCTCCATTTTTGGACTCAGGTCAAAGTTTCACAGCCCTCTGTCATAATCCAGAGTTTTGAGAAGATTGGAGAAACTTAATTTTTCGCCCGAAAATGAAAAAAAAAACGAAAGGGGTAACACTGTCGTTTTTTTTTCGGGTCGAAATTTTGAATTTTGATATCTCAGCTCTGGAAGGGTCTAGAGCCTCCATTTTTGCACTCAGGTCAAAGTTTCACAGCCCTCTGTCATAATCCAGAGTTTTGAGAAGATTGGAGAAACTTAATTTTTCGCCCGAAAATGAAAAAAAACGAAAGGGGTAACACTGTCGTTTTTTTTTCGGGTCGAAATTTTGAATTTTATATATCTAAGCTCTGGAAGGGTCTAGAGCCTCCATTTTTTGGACTCAGGTCAAAGTTTCACAGCCCTCTGTCATAATCCAGAGTTTTGAGAAGATTGGAGAAACTTAATTTTTCGCCCGAAAATGAAAAAAAAACGAAAGGGGTAACACTGTTTGGTTTTTTTTCGGGTCGAAATTTTGAATTTTGATATCTCAGCTCTGGAAGGGTCTAGAGCCTCCATTTTTGCACTCAGGTCAAAGTCTCACAGCCCTCTATCATAATCCAGAGTTTTGAGAAGATTGGAGAAACTTAATTTTTCGCCCGAAAATGAAAAAAAAAACGAAAGGGGTAACACTGTCGTTTTTTTTTTTCGGGTCGAAATTTTGAATTTTGATATCTCAGCTCTGGAAGGGTCTAGAGCCTCCATTTTTGCACTCAGGTCAAAGTTTCACAGCCCTCTATCAGAATCCAGAGTTTTGAGAAGATTGGAGAAACTTAATTTTTCGCCCGAAAATGAAAAAAAACGAAAGGGGTAACACTGTCGTTTTTTTTTTCAGGTCGAAATTTTGAATTTTGATATCTCAGCTCTGGAAGGGTCTAGAGCCTCCATTTTTGCACTCAGGTCAAAGTCTCACAGCCCTCTATCATAATCCAGAGTTTTGAGAAGATTGGAGAAACTTAATTTTTCGCCCGAAAATGAAAAAAAATGAAAGGGGTAACACTGTCGTTTTTTTTTCGGGTCGAAATTTTGAATTTTGATATCTCAGCTCTGGAAGGGTCTAGAGCCTCCATTTTTGGACTCAGGTCAAAGTTTCACAGCCCTCTGTCATAATCCAGAGTTTTGAGAAGATTGGAGAAACTTAATTTTTCGCCCGAAAATGAAAAAAAACGAAAGGGGTAACACTGTCGTTTTTTTTTCGGGTCGAAATTTTGAATTTTGATATCTCAGCTCTGGAAGGGTCTAGAGCCTCCATTTTTGGACTCAGGTCAAAGTTTCACAGCCCTCTGTCATAATCCAGAGTTTTGAGAAGATTGGAGAAACTTAATTTTTCGCCCGAAAATGAAAAAAAACGAAAGGGGTAACACTGTCGTTTTTTATTCGGGTCGAAATTTTTAATTTTGATATCTCAGCTCTGGAAGGGTCTAGAGCCTCCATTATTGCACTCAGGTCAAAGTTTTACAGCCCTCTGTCATAATCCAGAGTTTTGAGAAGATTGGAGAAACTTAATTTTTCGCCCGAAAATGAAAAAAAACGACAGGGGTAACACTGTCGGTTTTTTTTCGGGTCGAAATTTTGAATTTTGATATCTCAGCTCTGGAAGGGTCTAGAGCCTCCATTTTTGCACTCAGGTCAAAGTTTCACAGCCCTCTGTCATAATCCAGAGTTTTGAGAAGATTGGAGAAACTTAATTTTTCGCCCGAAAATGAAAAAAAAACGAAAGGGGTAACACTGTCGTTTTTTTTTTCGGGTCGAAATTTTGAATTTTGATATCTCAGCTCTGGAAGGGTCTAGAGCCTCCATTTTTGCACTCAGGTCAAAGTTTCACAGCCCTCTGTCATAATCCAGAGTTTTGAGAAGATTGGAGAAACTTAATTTTTCGCCCGAAAATGAAAAAAAACGAAAGGGGTAACACTGTCTTTTTTTTTTTTCGGGTCGAAATTTTGAATTTTGATATCTCAGCTCTGGAAGGGTCTAAAACCTCCATTTTTGCACTCAGGTCAAAGTTTCACAGCCCTCTGTCATTATCCAGAGTTTTGAGAAGATTGGAGAAACTTAATTTTTCGCCCGAAAATGAAAAAAAACGAAAGGGGTAACACTGTCGTTTTTTTTTCGGGTCGAAATTTTGAATTTTGATATCTCAGCTCTGGAAGGGTCTAGAGCCTCCATTTTTGGACTCAGGTCAAAGTTTCACAGCCCTCTGTCATAATCCAGAGTTTTGAGAAGATTGGAGAAACTTAATTTTTCGCCCGAAAATGAAAAAAAACGAAAGGGGTAACACTGTCGTTTTTTTTTCGGGTCGAAATTTTGAATTTTGATATCTCAGCTCTGGAAGGGTCTAGAGCCTCCATTTTTGCACTCAGGTCAAAGTTTCACAGCCCTCTGTCATAATCCAGAGTTTTGAGAAGATTGGAGAAACTTATTTTTTCGCCCGAAAATGAAAAAAAACGAAAGGGGTAACACTGTCGTTTTTTTTTCGGGTCGAAATTTTGAATTTTGATATCTCAGCTCTGGAAGGGTCTAAAGCCTCCATTTTTGGACTCAGGTCAAAGTTTCACAGCCCTCTGTCATAATCCAGAGTTTTGAGAAGATTGGAGAAACTTAATTTTTCGCCCGAAAATGAAAAAAAACGAAAGGGGTAACACTGTCGTTTTTTTTTCGGGTCGAAATTTTGAATTTTGATATCTCAGCTCTGGAAGGGTCTAGAGCCTCCATTTTTGGACTCAGGTCAAAGTTTCACAGCCCTCTGTCATAATCCAGAGTTTTGAGAAGATTGGAGAAACTTAATTTTTCGCCCGAAAATGAAAAAAAACGAAAGGGGTAACACTGTCGTTTTTTATTCGGGTCGAAATTTTTAATTTTGATATCTCAGCTCTGGAAGGGTCTAGAGCCTCCATTATTGCACTCAGGTCAAAGTTTTACAGCCCTCTGTCATAATCCAGAGTTTTGAGAAGATTGGAGAAACTTAATTTTTCGCCCGAAAATGAAAAAAAACGACAGGGGTAACACTGTCGTTTTTTTTTCGGGTCGAAATTTTGAATTTTGATATCTCAGCTCTGGAAGGGTCTAGAGCCTCCATTTTTGCACTCAGGTCAAAGTTTCACAGCCCTCTGTCATAATCCAGAGTTTTGAGAAGATTGGAGAAACTTAATTTTTCGCCCGAAAATGAAAAAAAACGAAAGGGGTAACACTGTCGTTTTTTTTTTTGGGTCGAAATTTTGAATTTTGATATCTCAGCTCTGGAAGGGTCTAGAGCCTCCATTTTTGCACTCAGGTCAAAGTTTCACAGCCCTCTGTCATAATCCAGAGTTTTGAGAAGATTGGAGAAACTTAATTTTTCGCCCGAAAATGAAAAAAAACGAAAGGGGTAACACTGTCGTTTTTTTTTCGGGTCGAAATTTTGAATTTTGATATCTCAGCTCTGGAAGGGTCTAGAGCCTCCATTTTTGCACTCAGGTCAAAGTTTCACAGCCCTCTATCATAATCCAGAGTTTTGAGAAGATTGGAGAAACTTAATTTTTCGCCCGAAAATGAAAAAAAACAAAAGGGGTAACACTGTCGTTTTTTTTTCTGGTCGAAATTTTGAATTTTGATATCTCAGCTCTGGAAGGGTCTAGAGCCTCCATTTTTACACTCAGGTCAAAGTCTCACAGCCCTCTATCATAATCCAGAGTTTTGAGAAGATTGGAGAAACTTAATTTTTTGCCCGAAAATGAAAAAAAACGAAAGGGGTAACACTGTTTGGTTTTTTTTCGGGTCGAAATTTTGAATTTTGATATCTCAGCTCTGGAAGGGTCTAGAGCCTCCATTTTTGCACTCAGGTCAAAGTTTCACAGCCCTCTATCATAATCCAGAGTTTTGAGAAGATTGGAGAAACTTAATTTTTCGCCCAAAAATGAAAAAAAACGACAGGGGTAACACTGTCGTTTTTTTCGGGTCAATTTTGATATCTCAGCTCTGGAAGGGTCTAGAGCCTTCATTTTTGCACTCAGGTCAAAGTTTCACAGCCCTCTGTCATAATCCAGAGTTTTGAGAAGATTGGAGAAACTTAATTTTTCGCCCGAAAATGAAAAAAAAACGAAAGGGGTAACACTGTCGTTTTTTTTTTCGGGTCGAAATTTTGAATTTTGATATCTCAGCTCTGGAAGGGTCTAGAGCCTCCATTTTTGCACTCAGGTCAAAGTTTCACAGCCCTCTGTCATAATCCAGAGTTTTGAGAAGATTGGAGAAACTTAATTTTTCGCCCGAAAATGAAAAAAAACGAAAGGGGTAACACTGTCGTTTTTTTTTCGGGTCGAAATTTTGAATTTTGATATCTCAGCTCTGGAAGGGTCTAGAGCCTCCATTTTTGGACTCAGGTCAAAGTTTCACAGCCCTCTGTCATAATCCAGAGTTTTGAGAAGATTGGAGAAACTTAATTTTTCGCCCGAAAATGAAAAAAAACGAAAGGGGTAACACTGTCGTTTTTTTTTCGGGTCGAAATTTTGAATTTTGATATCTCAGCTCTGGAAGGGTCTAGAGCCTCCATTTTTGCACTCAGGTCAAAGTTTCACAGCCCTCTATCATAATCCAGAGTTTTGAGAAGATTGGAGAAACTTAATTTTTCGCCCGAAAATGAAAAAAAACGAAAGGGGTAACACTGTCGTTTTTTTTTCGGGTCGAAATTTTGAATTTTGATATCTCAGCTCTGGAAGGGTCTAGAGCCTCCATTTTTGGACTCAGGTCAAAGTTTCACAGCCCTCTGTCATAATCCAGAGTTTTGAGAAGATTGGAGAAACTTAATTTTTCGCCCGAAAATGAAAAAAAACGAAAGGGGTAACACTGTCGTTTTTTATTCGGGTCGAAATTTTGAATTTTGATATCTCGGCTCTGGAAGGGTCTAGAGCCTCCATTTTTGCACTCAGGTAAAAGTCTCGTGGCCCTCTATCATAATCCAGAGTATTGAGAAGATTGGAGAAACTTAATTTTTTTACCCGAAAATGAAAAAAAAGAAAAGGGGTAACACTGTCGTTTTTTTTTCTGGTCGAAATTTTGAATTTTGATATCTCAGCTCTGGAAGGGTCTAGAGCCTCCATTTTTACACTCAGGTCAAAGTCTCACAGCCCTCTATCATAATCCAGAGTTTTGAGAAGATTGGAGAAACTTAATTTTTTGCCCGAAAATGAAAAAAAACGAAAGGGGTAACACTGTCGTTTTTTTTTTCGGGTCGAAATTTTGAATTTTGATATCTCAGCTCTGGAAGGGTCTAGAGCCTCCATTTTTGCACTCAGGTCAAAGTTTCACAGCCCTCTATCATAATCCAGAGTTTTGAGAAGATTGGAGAAACTTAATTTTTCGCCCAAAAATGAAAAAAAACGACAGGGGTAACACTGTCGTTTTTTTTTCGGGTCAATTTTGATATCTCAGCTCTGGAAGGGTCTAGAGCCTCCATTTTTGCACTCAGGTCAAAGTTTCACAGCCCTCTGTCATAATCCAGAGTTTTGAGAAGATTGGAGAAACTTAATTTTTCGCCCGAAAATGAAAAAAAAACGAAAGGGGTAACACTGTCGTTTTTTTTTTCGGGTCGAAATTTTGAATTTTGATATCTCAGCTCTGGAAGGGTCTAGAGCCTCCATTTTTGCACTCAGGTCAAAGTTTCACAGCCCTCTGTCATAATCCAGAGTTTTGAGAAGATTGGAGAAACTTAATTTTTCGCCCGAAAATGAAAAAAAACGAAAGGGGTAACACTGTCTTTTTTTTTTTTCGGGTCGAAATTTTGAATTTTGATATCTCAGCTCTGGAAGGGTCTAAAACCTCCATTTTTGCACTCAGGTCAAAGTTTCACAGCCCTCTGTCATTATCCAGAGTTTTGAGAAGATTGGAGAAACTTAATTTTTCGCCCGAAAATGAAAAAAAACGAAAGGGGTAACACTGTCGTTTTTTTTTTCGGGTCGAAATTTTGAATTTTGATATCTCAGCTCTGGAAGGGTCTAGAGCCTCCATTTTTGGACTCAGGTCAAAGTTTCACAGCCCTCTGTCATAATCCAGAGTTTTGAGAAGATTGGAGAAACTTAATTTTTCGCCCGAAAATGAAAAAAAACGAAAGGGGTAACACTGTCGTTTTTTTTTCGGGTCGAAATTTTGAATTTTGATATCTCAGCTCTGGAAGGGTCTAGAGCCTCCATTTTTGCACTCAGGTCAAAGTTTCACAGCCCTCTGTCATAATCCAGAGTTTTGAGAAGATTGGAGAAACTTATTTTTTCGCCCGAAAATGAAAAAAAACGAAAGGGGTAACACTGTCGTTTTTTTTTCGGGTCGAAATTTTGAATTTTGATATCTCAGCTCTGGAAGGGTCTAGAGCCTCCATTTTTGGACTCAGGTCAAAGTTTCACAGCCCTCTGTCATAATCCAGAGTTTTGAGAAGATTGGAGAAACTTAATTTTTCGCCCGAAAATGAAAAAAAACGAAAGGGGTAACACTGTCGTTTTTTTTTTCGGGTCGAAATTTTGAATTTTGATATCTCAGCTCTGGAAGGGTCTAGAGCCTCCATTTTTGCACTCAGGTCAAAGTTTCACAGCCCTCTGTCATAATCCAGAGTTTTGAGAAGATTGGAGAAACTTATTTTTTCGCCCGAAAATGAAAAAAAACGAAAGGGGTAACACTGTCGTTTTTTTTTCGGGTCGAAATTTTGAATTTTGATATCTCAGCTCTGGAAGGGTCTAGAGCCTCCATTTTTGGACTCAGGTCAAAGTTTCACAGCCCTCTGTCATAATCCAGAGTTTTGAGAAGATTGGAGAAACTTAATTTTTCGCCCGAAAATGAAAAAAAACGAAAGGGGTAACACTGTCGTTTTTTTTTCGGGTCGAAATTTTGAATTTTGATATCTCAGCTCTGGAAGGGTCTAGAGCCTCCATTTTTACACTCAGGTCAAAGTCTCACAGCCCTCTGTCATAATCCAGAGTTTTGAGAAGATTGGAGAAACTTATTTTTTCGCCCGAAAATGAAAAAAAACGAAAGGGGTAACACTGTCGTTTTTTTTTCGGGTCGAAATTTTGAATTTTGATATCTCAGCTCTGGAAGGGTCTAGAGCCTCCATTTTTGGACTCAGGTCAAAGTTTCACAGCCCTCTGTCATAATCCAGAGTTTTGAGAAGATTGGAGAAACTTAATTTTTCGCCCGAAAACAAAAAAAAACAAAAGGGGTAACACTGTCGTTTTTTTTTCTGGTCGAAATTTTGAATTTTGATATCTCAGCTCTGGAAGGGTCTAGAGCCTCCATTTTTGCACTCAGGTCAAAGTTTCACAGCCCTCTATCATAATCCAGAGTTTTGAGAAGATTGGAGAAACTTAATTTTTCGCCCGAAAATGAAAAAAAACGAAAGGGGTAACACTGTCGTTTTTTTTTTCGGGTCGAAATTTTGAATTTTGATATCTCAGCTCTGGAAGGGTCTAGAGCCTCCATTTTTGGACTCAGGTCAAAGTTTCACAGCCCTCTGTCATAATCCAGAGTTTTGAGAAGATTGGAGAAACTTAATTTTTCGCCCGAAAATGAAAAAAAACGAAAGGGGTAATTAAATTAAGTTTCTCCAATCACTGTCGTTTTTTATTCGGGTCGAAATTTTGAATTTTGATATCTCGGCTCTGGAAGGGTCTAGAGCCTCCATTTTTGCACTCAGGTAAAAGTCTCGTGGCCCTCTATCATAATCCAGAGTATTGAGAAGATTGGAGAAACTTAATTTTTCGCCCGAAAATGAAAAAAAACAAAAGGGGTAACACTGTCGTTTTTTTTTCTGGTCGAAATTTTGAATTTTGATATCTCAGCTCTGGAAGGGTCTAGAGCCTCCATTTTTACACTCAGGTCAAAGTCTCACAGCCCTCTATCATAATCCAGAGTTTTGAGAAGATTGGAGAAACTTAATTTTTTGCCCGAAAATGAAAAAAAACGAAAGGGGTAACACTGTCGTTTTTTTTTTCGGGTCGAAATTTTGAATTTTGATATCTCAGCTCTGGAAGGGTCTAGAGCCTCCATTTTTGCACTCAGGTCAAAGTTTCACAGCCCTCTGTCATAATCCAGAGTTTTGAGAAGATTGGAGAAACTTAATTTTTCGCCCGAAAATGAAAAAAAACGAAAGGGGTAACACTGTCGTTTTTTTTTTCGGGTCGAAATTTTGAATTTTGATATCTCAGCTCTGGAAGGGTCTAGAGCCTCCATTTTTGCACTCAGGTCAAAGTTTCACAGCCCTCTGTCATAATCCAGAGTTTTGAGAAGATTGGAGAAACTAAATTTTTCGCCCGAAAATGAAAAAAAACGAAAGGGGTAACACTGTCGTTTTTTTTTCGGGTCGAAATTTTGAATTTTGATATCTCAGCTCTGGAAGGGTCTAGAGCCTCCATTTTTGCACTCAGGTCAAAGTTTCACAGCCCTCTGTCATAATCCAGAGTTTTCAGAAGATTGGAGAAACTTAATTTTTCGCCCGAAAATGAAAAAAAACGAAAGGGGTAACACTGTCGTTTTTTTTTCGGGTCGAAATTTTGAATTTTGATATCTCAGCTCTGGAAGGGTCTAGAGCCTCCATTTTTGGACTCAGGTCAAAGTTTCACAGCCCTCTGTCATAATCCAGAGTTTTGAGAAGATTGGAGAAACTTAATTTTTCGCCCGAAAATGAAAAAAAACGAAAGGGGTAACACTGTCGTTTTTTTCTTCGGGTCGAAATTTTTAATTTTGATATCTCAGCTCTGGAAGGGTCTAGAGCCTCCATTATTGCACTCAGGTCAAAGTTTTACAGCCCTCTGTCATAATCCAGAGTTTTGAGAAGATTGGAGAAACTTAATTTTTCGCCCGAAAATGAAAAAAAAAACGAAAGGGGTAACACTGTCGTTTTTTTTTCGGGTCGAAATTTTGAATTTTGATATCTCAGCTCTGGAAGGGTCTAGAGCCTCCATTTTTGGACTCAGGTCAAAGTTTCACAGCCCTCTGTCATAATCCAGAGTTTTGAGAAGATTGGAGAAACTTAATTTTTCGCCCGAAAATGAAAAAAAAACGAAAGGGGTAACACTGTCGTTTTTTATTCGGGTCGAAATTTTTAATTTTGATATCTCAGCTCTGGAAGGGTCTAGAGCCTCCATTATTGCACTCAGGTCAAAGTTTTACAGCCCTCTGTCATAATCCAGAGTTTTGAGAAGATTGGAGAAACTTAATTTTTCGCCCGAAAATGAAAGAAAACGAAAGGGGTAACACTGTCGTTTTTTTTTCGGGTTGAAATTTTGAATTTTGATATCTCAGCTCTGGAAGGGTCTAGAGCCTCCATTTTTGCACTCAGGTCAAAGTTTCACAGCCCTCTATCATAATCCAGAGTTTTGAGAAGATTGGAGAAACTTAATTTTTCGCCCGAAAATGAAAAAAAACGAAAGGGGTAACACTGTCGTTTTTTTTTCGGGTCGAAATTTTGAATTTTGATATCTCAGCTCTGGAAGGGTCTAGAGCCTCCATTTTTGCACTCAGGTCAAAGTCTCGTGGCCCTCTATCATAATCCAGAGTATTGAGAAGATTGGAGAAACTTAATTTTTCGCCCGAAAATGAAAAAAAACAAAAGGGGTAACACTGTCGTTTTTTTTTCTGGTCGAAATTTTGAATTTTGATGTCTCAGCTCTGGAAGGGTCTAGAGCCTCCATTTTTACACTTAGGTCAAAGTCTCACAGCCCTCTATCATAATCCAGAGTTTTGAGAAGATTGGAGAAACTTAATTTTTTGCCCGAAAATGAAAAAAAACGAAAGGGGTAACACTGTCGTTTTTTTTTCGGGTCGAAATTTTGAATTTTGATATCTCAGCTCTGGAAGGGTCTAGAGCCTCCATTTTTGCACTCAGGTCAAAGTTTCACAGCCCTCTGTCATAATCCAGAGTTTTGAGAAGATTGGAGAAACTTAATTTTTCGCCCGAAAATGAAAAAAAACGAAAGGGGTAACACTGTCGTTTTTTTTTCGGGTCGAAATTTTGAATTTTGATATCTCAGCTCTGGAAGGGTCTAGAGCCTCCATTTTTGCATTCAGGTCAAAGTTTCACAGCCCTCTGTCATAATCCAGAGTTTTGAGAAGATTGGAGAAACTTAATTTTTCGCCCGAAAATGAAAAAAAAAACGAAAGGGGTAACACTGTCGTTTTTTTTTTCGGGTTGAAATTTTGAATTTTGATATCTCAGCTCTGGAAGGGTCTAGAGCCTCCATTTTTGCACTCAGGTCAAAGTTTCACAGCCCTCTATCATAATCCAGAGTTTTGAGAAGATTGGAGAAACTTAATTTTTTGCCCGAAAATGAAAAAAAACGAAAAGGGTAACACTGTCGTTTTTTTTTTCGGGTCGAAATTTTGAATTTTGATATCTCAGCTCTGGAAGGGTCTAGAGCCTCCATTTTTGCACTCAGGTCAAAGTTTCACAGCCCTCTGTCATAATCCAGAGTTTTGAGAAGATTGGAGAAACTTAATTTTTCGCCCGAAAATGAAAAAAAACGAAAGGGGTAACACTGTTTGTTTTTTTTTCGGGTCGAAATTTTGAATTTTGATATCTCAGCTCTGGAAGGGTCTAGAGCCTCCATTTTTGCACTCAGGTCAAAGTTTCACAGCCCTCTGTCATAATCCAGAGTTTTGAGAAGATTGGAGAAACTTAATTTTTCGCCCGAAAATGAAAAAAAAAACGAAAGGGGTAACACTGTCGTTTTTTTTTTCGGGTCGAAATTTTGAATTTTGATATCTCAGCTCTGGAAGGGTCTAGAGCCTCCATTTTTGCACTCAGGTCAAAGTTTCACAGCCCTCTGTCATAATCCAGAGTTTTGAGAAGATTGGAGAAACTTAATTTTTCGCCCGAAAATGAAAAAAAACGAAAGGGGTAACACTGTCGTTTTTTTTTCGGGTCGAAATTTAGAATTTTGATATCTCAGCTCTGGAAGGGTCTAGAGCCTCCATTTTTGGACTCAGGTCAAAGTTTCACAGCCCTCTGTCATAATCCAGAGTTTTGAGAAGATTGGAGAAACTTAATTTTTCGCCCGAAAATGAAAAAAAACGAAAGGGGTAACACTGTCGTTTTTTTTTCGGGTCGAAATTTTGAATTTTGATATCTCAGCTCTGGAAGGGTCTAGAGCCTCCATTTTTGCACTCAGGTCAAAGTTTCACAGCCCTCTATCATAATCCAGAGTTTTGAGAAGATTGGAGAAACTTAATTTTTCGCCCGAAAATGAAAAAAAACGAAAGGGGTAACACTGTCGTTTTTTTTTCGGGTCGAAATTTTGAATTTTGATATCTCAGCTCTGGAAGGGTCTAGAGCCTCCATTTTTGGACTCAGGTCAAAGTTTCACAGCCCTCTGTCATAATCCAGAGTTTTGAGAAGATTGGAGAAACTTAATTTTTCGCCCGAAAATGAAAAAAAACGAAAGGGGTAACACTGTCGTTTTTTATTCGGGTCGAAATTTTGAATTTTGATATCTCGGCTCTGGAAGGGTCTAGAGCCTCCATTTTTGCACTCAGGTAAAAGTCTCGTGGCCCTCTATCATAATCCAGAGTATTGAGAAGATTGGAGAAACTTAATTTTTCGCCCGAAAATGAAAAAAAACAAAAGGGGTAACACTGTCGTTTTTTTTTCTGGTCGAAATTTTGAATTTTGATATCTCAGCTCTGGAAGGGTCTAGAGCCTCCATTTTTACACTCAGGTCAAAGTCTCACAGCCCTCTATCATAATCCAGAGTTTTGAGAAGATTGGAGAAACTTAATTTTTTGCCCGAAAATGAAAAAAAACGAAAGGGGTAACACTGTCGTTTTTTTTTTCGGGTCGAAATTTTGAATTTTGATATCTCAGCTCTGGAAGGGTCTAGAGCCTCCATTTTTGCACTCAGGTCAAAGTTTCACAGCCCTCTGTCATAATCCAGAGTTTTGAGAAGATTGGAGAAACTTAATTTTTCGCCCGAAAATGAAAAAAAACGAAAGGGGTAACACTGTCGTTTTTTTTTTCGGGTCGAAATTTTGAATTTTGATATCTCAGCTCTGGAAGGGTCTAGAGCCTCCATTTTTGCACTCAGGTCAAAGTTTCACAGCCCTCTGTCATAATCCAGAGTTTTGAGAAGATTGGAGAAACTAAATTTTTCGCCCGAAAATGAAAAAAAACGAAAGGGGTAACACTGTCGTTTTTTTTTCGGGTCGAAATTTTGAATTTTGATATCTCAGCTCTGGAAGGGTCTAGAGCCTCCATTTTTGCACTCAGGTCAAAGTTTCACAGCCCTCTGTCATAATCCAGAGTTTTCAGAAGATTGGAGAAACTTAATTTTTCGCCCGAAAATGAAAAAAAACGAAAGGGGTAACACTGTCGTTTTTTTTTCGGGTCGAAATTTTGAATTTTGATATCTCAGCTCTGGAAGGGTCTAGAGCCTCCATTTTTGGACTCAGGTCAAAGTTTCACAGCCCTCTGTCATAATCCAGAGTTTTGAGAAGATTGGAGAAACTTAATTTTTCGCCCGAAAATGAAAAAAAAACGAAAGGGGTAACACTGTCGTTTTTTTCTTCGGGTCGAAATTTTTAATTTTGATATCTCAGCTCTGGAAGGGTCTAGAGCCTCCATTATTGCACTCAGGTCAAAGTTTTACAGCCCTCTGTCATAATCCAGAGTTTTGAGAAGATTGGAGAAACTTAATTTTTCGCCCGAAAATGAAAAAAAAAAACGAAAGGGGTAACACTGTCGTTTTTTTTTCGGGTCGAAATTTTGAATTTTGATATCTCAGCTCTGGAAGGGTCTAGAGCCTCCATTTTTGGACTCAGGTCAAAGTTTCACAGCCCTCTGTCATAATCCAGAGTTTTGAGAAGATTGGAGAAACTTAATTTTTCGCCCGAAAATGAAAAAAAACGAAAGGGGTAACACTGTCGTTTTTTATTCGGGTCGAAATTTTTAATTTTGATATCTCAGCTCTGGAAGGGTCTAGAGCCTCCATTATTGCACTCAGGTCAAAGTTTTACAGCCCTCTGTCATAATCCAGAGTTTTGAGAAGATTGGAGAAACTTAATTTTTCGCCCGAAAATGAAAGAAAACGAAAGGGGTAACACTGTCGTTTTTTTTTCGGGTTGAAATTTTGAATTTTGATATCTCAGCTCTGGAAGGGTCTAGAGCCTCCATTTTTGCACTCAGGTCAAAGTTTCACAGCCCTCTATCATAATCCAGAGTTTTGAGAAGATTGGAGAAACTTAATTTTTCGCCCGAAAATGAAAAAAAACGAAAGGGGTAACACTGTCGTTTTTTTTTCGGGTCGAAATTTTGAATTTTGATATCTCAGCTCTGGAAGGGTCTAGAGCCTCCATTTTTGCACTCAGGTCAAAGTCTCGTGGCCCTCTATCATAATCCAGAGTATTGAGAAGATTGGAGAAACTTAATTTTTCGCCCGAAAATGAAAAAAAACAAAAGGGGTAACACTGTCGTTTTTTTTTCTGGTCGAAATTTTGAATTTTGATGTCTCGGCTCTGGAAGGGTCTAGAGCCTCCATTTTTACACTTAGGTCAAAGTCTCACAGCCCTCTATCATAATCCAGAGTTTTGAGAAGATTGGAGAAACTTAATTTTTTGCCCGAAAATGAAAAAAAACGAAAGGGGTAACACTGTCGTTTTTTTTTCGGGTCGAAATTTTGAATTTTGATATCTCAGCTCTGGAAGGGTCTAGAGCCTCCATTTTTGCACTCAGGTCAAAGTTTCACAGCCCTCTGTCATAATCCAGAGTTTTGAGAAGATTGGAGAAACTTAATTTTTCGCCCGAAAATGAAAAAAAAACGAAAGGGGTAACACTGTCGTTTTTTTTTCGGGTCGAAATTTTGAATTTTGATATCTCAGCTCTGGAAGGGTCTAGAGCCTCCATTTTTGCATTCAGGTCAAAGTTTCACAGCCCTCTGTCATAATCCAGAGTTTTGAGAAGATTGGAGAAACTTAATTTTTCGCCCGAAAATGAAAAAAAAAACGAAAGGGGTAACACTGTCGTTTTTTTTTTCGGGTTGAAATTTTGAATTTTGATATCTCAGCTCTGGAAGGGTCTAGAGCCTCCATTTTTGCACTCAGGTCAAAGTTTCACAGCCCTCTATCATAATCCAGAGTTTTGAGAAGATTGGAGAAACTTAATTTTTTGCCCGAAAATGAAAAAAAACGAAAGGGGTAACACTGTCGTTTTTTTTTTCGGGTCGAAATTTTGAATTTTGATATCTCAGCTCTGGAAGGGTCTAGAGCCTCCATTTTTGCACTCAGGTCAAAGTTTCACAGCCCTCTGTCATAATCCAGAGTTTTGAGAAGATTGGAGAAACTTAATTTTTCGCCCGAAAATGAAAAAAAACGAAAGGGGTAACACTGTCGTTTTTTTTTTCGGGTCGAAATTTGAATTTTGATATCTCAGCTCTGGAAGGGTCTAGAGCCTCCATTTTTGGACTCAGGTCAAAGTTTCACAGCCCTCTGTCATAATCCAGAGTTTTGAGAAGATTGGAGAAACTTAATTTTTCGCCCGAAAATGAAAAAAAACGAAAGGGGTAACACTGTCGTTTTTTATTCGGGTCGAAATTTTGAATTTTGATATCTCAGCTCTGGAAGGGTCTAGAGCCTCCATTTTTGGACTCAGGTCAAAGTTTCACAGCCCTCTGTCATAATCCAGAGTTTTGAGAAGATTGGAGAAACTTAATTTTTCGCCCGAAAATGAAAAAAAACGAAAGGGGTAACACTGTCGTTTTTTTTTCGGGTCGAAATTTTGAATTTTGATATCTCAGCTCTGGAAGGGTCTAGAGCCTCCATTTTTGCACTCAGGTCCAAGTTTCACAGCCCTCTATCATAATCCAGAGTTTTGAGAAGATTGGAGAAACTAAATTTTTCGCCCGAAAATGAAAAAAAAACGAAAGGGGTAACACTGTCGTTTTTTTTTCGGGTCGAAATTTTGAATTTTGATATCTCAGCTCTGGAAGGGTCTAGAGCCTCCATTTTTGCACTCAGGTCAAAGTTTCACAGCCCTCTGTCATAATCCAGAGTTTTGAGAAGATTGGAGAAACTTAATTTTTCGCCCGAAAATGAAAAAAAACGAAAGGGGTAACACTGTCGTTTTTTTTTCGGGTCGAAATTTTGAATTTTGATATCTCAGCTCTGGAAGGGTCTAGAGCCTCCATTTTTTGGACTCAGGTCAAAGTTTCACAGCCCTCTGTCATAATCCAGAGTTTTGAGAAGATTGGAGAAACTTAATTTTTCGCCCGAAAATGAAAAAAAAACGAAAGGGGTAACACTGTTTGGTTTTTTTTCGGGTCGAAATTTTGAATTTTGATATCTCAGCTCTGGAAGGGTCTAGAGCCTCCATTTTTGCACTCAGGTCAAAGTCTCGTGGCCCTCTATCATAATCCAGAGTATTGAGAAGATTGGAGAAACTTAATTTTTCGCCCGAAAATGAAAAAAAACAAAAGGGGTAACACTGTCGTTTTTTTTTCTGGTCGAAATTTTGAATTTTGATGTCTCAGCTCTGGAAGGGTCTAGAGCCTCCATTTTTACACTCAGGTCAAAGTCTCACAGCCCTCTATCATAATCCAGAGTTTTGAGAAGATTGGAGAAACTTAATTTTTTGCCCGAAAATGAAAAAAAACGAAAGGGGTAACACCGTCGTTTTTTTTTTCGGGTCGAAATTTTGAATTTTGATATCTCAGCTCTGGAAGGGTCTAGAGCCTCCATTTTTGCACTCAGGTCAAAGTTTCACAGCCCTCTGTCATAACCCAGAGTTTTGAGAAGATTGGAGAAACTTAATTTTTCGCCCGAAAATGAAAAAAAACGAAAGGGGTAACACTGTCGTTTTTTTTTCGGGTCGAAATTTTGAATTTTGATATCTCAGCTCTGGAAGGGTCTAGAGCCTCCATTTTTGCACTCAGGTCAAAGTTTCACAGCCCTCTGTCATAATCCAGAGTTTTGAGAAGATTGGAGAAACTTAATTTTTCGCCCGAAAATGAAAAAAAACGAAAGGGGTAACACTGTCGTTTTTTTTTCGGGTCGAAATTTTGAATTTTGATATCTCAGCTCTGGAAGGGTCTAGAGCCTCCATTTTTGGACTCAGGTCAAAGTTTCACAGCCCTCTGTCATAATCCAGAGTTTTGAGAAGATTGGAGAAACTTAATTTTTCGCCCGAAAATGAAAAAAAACGAAAGGGGTAACACTGTCGTTTTTTTTTTCGGGTCGAAATTTTTAATTTTGATATCTCAGCTCTGGAAGGGTCTAGAGCCTCCATTATTGCACTCAGGTCAAAGTTTTACAGCCCTCTGTCATAATCCAGAGTTTTGAGAAGATTGGAGAAACTTAATTTTTCGCCCGAAAATGAAAAAAAACGAAAGGGGTAACACTGTCGTTTTTTTTTCGGGTTGAAATTTTGAATTTTTATATCTCAGCTCTGGAAGGGTCTAGAGCCTCCATTTTTGCACTCAGGTCAAAGTTTCACAGCCCTCTATCATAATCCAGAGTTTTGAGAAGATTGGAGAAACTTAATTTTTCGCCCGAAAATGAAAAAAAACGAAAGGGGTAACACTGTCGTTTTTTTTTTCGGGTCGAAATTTTAAATTTTGATATCTCAGCTCTGGAAGGGTCTAGAGCCTCCATTTTTGCACTCAGGTCAAAGTTTCACAGCCCTCTATCATAATCCAGAGTTTTGAGAAGATTGGAGAAACTTAATTTTTTGCCCGAAAATGAAAAAAAAAACGAAAGGGGTAACACTGTCGTTTTTTATTCGGGTCGAAATTTTGAATTTTGATATCTCGGCTCTGGAAGGGTCTAGAGCCTCCATTTTTGCACTCAGGTAAAAGTCTCGTGGCCCTCTATCATAATCCAGAGTATTGAGAAGATTGGAGAAACTTAATTTTTCGCCCGAAAATGAAAAAAAACAAAAGGGGTAACACTGTCGTTTTTTTTTCTGGTCGAAATTTTGAATTTTGATATCTCAGCTCTGGAAGGGTCTAGAGCCTCCATTTTTACACTCAGGTCAAAGTCTCACAGCCCTCTATCATAATCCAGAGTTTTGAGAAGATTGGAGAAACTTAATTTTTTGCCCGAAAATGAAAAAAAACGAAAGGGGTAACACTGTCGTTTTTTTTTTCGGGTCGAAATTTTGAATTTTGATATCTCAGCTCTGGAAGGGTCTAGAGCCTCCATTTTTGCACTCAGGTCAAAGTTTCACAGCCCTCTGTCATAATCCAGAGTTTTGAGAAGATTGGAGAAACTTAATTTTTCGCCCGAAAATGAAAAAAAACGAAAGGGGTAACACTGTCGTTTTTTTTTTCGGGTCGAAATTTTGAATTTTGATATCTCAGCTCTGGAAGGGTCTAGAGCCTCCATTTTTGCACTCAGGTCAAAGTTTCACAGCCCTCTGTCATAATCCAGAGTTTTGAGAAGATTGGAGAAACTAAATTTTTCGCCCGAAAATGAAAAAAAACGAAAGGGGTAACACTGTCGTTTTTTTTTCGGGTCGAAATTTTGAATTTTGATATCTCAGCTCTGGAAGGGTCTAGAGCCTCCATTTTTGCACTCAGGTCAAAGTTTCACAGCCCTCTGTCATAATCCAGAGTTTTCAGAAGATTGGAGAAACTTAATTTTTCGCCCGAAAATGAAAAAAAACGAAAGGGGTAACACTCTCGTTTTTTTTTCGGGTCGAAATTTTGAATTTTGATATCTCAGCTCTGGAAGGGTCTAGAGCCTCCATTTTTGGACTCAGGTCAAAGTTTCACAGCCCTCTGTCATAATCCAGAGTTTTGAGAAGATTGGAGAAACTTAATTTTTCGCCCGAAAATGAAAAAAAACGAAAGGGGTAACACTGTCGTTTTTTTCTTCGGGTCGAAATTTTTAATTTTGATATCTCAGCTCTGGAAGGGTCTAGAGCCTCCATTATTGCACTCAGGTCAAAGTTTTACAGCCCTCTGTCATAATCCAGAGTTTTGAGAAGATTGGAGAAACTTAATTTTTCGCCCGAAAATGAAAAAAAAAAACGAAAGGGGTAACACTGTCGTTTTTTTTTCGGGTCGAAATTTTGAATTTTGATATCTCAGCTCTGGTAGGGTCTAGAGCCTCCATTTTTGGACTCAGGTCAAAGTTTCACAGCCCTCTGTCATAATCCAGAGTTTTGAGAAGATTGGAGAAACGTAATTTTTCGCCCGAAAATGAAAAAAAACGAAAGGGGTAACACTGTCGTTTTTTTTTTCGGGTCGAAATTTTGAATTTTGATATCTCAGCTCTGGAAGGGTCTAGAGCCTCCATTTTTGCACTCAGGTCTAAGTCTCATGGCCCTCTATCAGAATCCAGAGTTTCAAGAAGATCAGAGAAACTCAAAATTTCGACCAAAAAAAAACAAAAAACGACAGTTGTACCCCTTTCGGTTTTTTTCTTCGGGGTGAAAAATGATCAGATTCATCAATTACCCTCTATCAGAATCCAGAGTTTCAAAAAGATCAGAGACACTCAAAATTTTTAAGTGTTTGTAGTATTATTTTATACGGAAATTAATTATTTATAATTATTAGTTTAATTAACAAACTAATTATATGAAACTATTATCAGTACAATACAAATAAACTGGTTCTATGCCTTTATTAGTAAATTACATCTAAACCATTATTAATATACTTTATTATTTTTAAGACATTTATAAAAATGCCTTCTATATTTCTTTTCACTCCACTGTACTCCACCACAGGCGACTGCACATATGGAATTGACACTTGGTTATTGTCATTTCACCATATTTTTGAACAGACAGTGTGTTTACTTGGAAATATTACTGTATATTTTTAATTTATATTTCCATCGTAAGTTTGGTCTTAAATTTAATTTAGAAGTGGTATTAAAAAGTCTTAAAATTAAAATGTTTATACCTGTAGCCACCCTGGTTAAGTCTAAATTCACAGGGCTCCAGACTAAAATTTCAGGGGACAGCACCACCTCAAATAAGAACACAGAGTTCTACAAAAAAAAAAAAAAAAATCTGTGGTGAGCTAATTTGTGGACTGAAAGGCTTCTATAAGTGTTTCTCCTGGTCTCCACGTCAGCGCTGTTTGGTCTGATATCCGGTTTATGACAGAACTCCGCGCCGAATTGGAATGTTTCTCAATGGATCTCGTAGTGATGTTATTAATTCTGAGGCGAACTCAATGGATTTCTTCACTGGATCTCCTAGTAACAGTGTCACGTGATCGAGAACAGCCCGCGACTGGCAAGTTCGGGGCTTTATTTTACTGTCAGTGGTTCGGGGCGCTGCTCCATAGATATAGGCCTACATAAGAAAGGATATGCGCTGCTCTGTCTATTATTGGTCCAAAACTAATAAACGGTCCATGAGGCGTTTATGAGTAGCATATTTTCGCTCCACTTTCTTTTTGTTTGCATTCGCTGCTAGGTAATGACTAACGAGTTGATAGATCGCTTATTGCTCAGATGCACATGCAGGTTGTGATATTTGTCTCCGTCTCCTTCCCATAGACGTTTACGTGCGCTATTCTTGTCACAGATTAATTGACGCGCCACTTCCATGCTTAACCATGCGTTTAACGTGTTGCAAATTTACTGGTCTCACATGTGCGACTGGATGTAAAATTCAGTCGCACACTCTCAAATTTTGGTCACAAAATGTGACCATTTGGTCGCAGTCTGGAGCCCTGATATTAGTCATTGAGTGCATTCGCATCGGGAGCAGGAGCAGCGTGTGGGCGTCCAGCAGGAGAGTGGCGTGAGCTAAATTAATGTGAAAGAACACTATTGATGGACAAAAATAAATATGATTTCACGCAAAAAAAAATGCCCGAAATGCACCGAATGAGCATGTCTAGTGAGTTTTAAAAAGAACTTGAGTAGGCAAATAAAAAATAAAAAAAGACTCAAAAATATTTATAGAAGATTTAGGCTACCCGGTTAAAAACTTGATTTTATTGTGTATTATATTAAAAAAACTAAAGTATACTAGACAGAAAATATTATATAAACGGCCTTTTAGTGTATGTAACACATTGACAGCTACATGGGCTAGCAGAACCCAAATTGGGTTGAGTTGCTGTCTTGTAAACATATCGAAAGTATGACTGAAACTAATAGATTGGAGCCGTTTTCTGGTTTGTTTTGTTTAACATTTATATGCGAATGTTGTACACCTCCCAATTTCAAACTTTCAAGACTATCAATGTTATAAATGACCAACTTCTAAAAACAAATGTATAGTTGCCTTTGTAAAGAATTGCTCGCTTATACAGTATATGTAGCTTTGGAGCCGCTGATGTGACACTGTAAAAACGCTTCCAGTGTGAATACTCTAACGCGTCTGCAGCCAGGGGCGTAGCCAGGACATTATTTCTGGGGGGGCCAGCTTGTGCCAGTCTTTTATTTGGGGTGGCACTTGATTGTCAAAAACTACTATTACTAAAACTCACACGCGGCTCGTCAGGCCATAAACAATGGATTGAACTCCCTTATGACACTAATAATGTCTAATTCATAAATGTGCGAGTGCAATGTGTCACCATTATGTGAGGGGTTAGGGACCTTAACATGAGACAGGGATGTTTTTAGTGCAAATGACAGAAAGACACAATATGAATTGTCATATTAGGCGATAATTTATTTAGGTAAACCATTGCATTTTAAGTGCAACATCCAATTTATTTGTACAACAAGTTACAACGGTTGCACAAATCATAACTAGATCGTAGTAACACTTGAGTCATTACTAGTTAGTTCCAATGATCTTCACTTTATAATATGGATCCAAATAATTAGTAATTCCCACAGAAGTATCTAACACTTTCATCTGTGAGCTATTACTTACTAATTATTTGGATCTGTATTATAAAGTGAAGATCATTGGAACTAACTAGTAATTACTCAAGTGTTACTACATGATCTAGTCATGATTTGTGCAACCGTTTGAGATTTTTGGTGAACTTTAGTATACTTTTAGAAAATGTCTTTAGTAACACTTGACTCATTACTAGTTAGTTCCAATGATCTTCACTTTATAATATGAATCCAAATAATTAGTAATTCCCACAGAAGTATCTAGTAACACTTTCATCGGTGAGCTATTACTTACTAATTCGTTAATAAGAGTTTATTTTAGTTAATAGTAGTTACTAGATTGTTAATAAACTTTTTCAGTAGTTCTCTGGGAAGTATTAAAAAATAGTTATTGATTACTTAATAGTGAACTACCACTTTCATCTGTACGCTTTTACTTACTAGTTTGTTAATCAGAGTTTCTTGTTAATAATAGTTACTAGATTGTTAATATTGTGTTACTCATTGGTTCTTCTATAGTAAGTCATTAACGAAGGAACCGTATTCTAAAGTGTTACCCTGAAATGTTCTGTTCGCTTTGTGTCTGCTGTAACAATTACACTCTTAGAAGAAAAGGTTCAATATAGAACCTTAAAAGGTTCTAAAGCGTTACGTATTTGGAACCCTTAAAATGCAATGCATGTGAATGATCACAAAATTTAATATATGGTGGTTAAAAAATGTAATTAATCAATATCAGACGAAGAGTGCCATTTAACTTTTTATCCTCTAAAAATCTGCATGATTAAAATGTGATATTAAGTTCCTACAACAATTTAATAAACAATAATTTAATAACAACTACAAATGTTGCAGAATAATGTAATATATGAATGAATAATAGCCTTTAAAAAACCTTTGAGCCAAAATGGTTCTTTCTGGTCAGTTTTGAACCTTTTTTTTTAGCATAAAATGTCCTTCGGAGTTGATTAAAGAACCCTATGCTACATTATAGGGGCCGTTTACACCTGGCCACTTCATGCGTTTTCTGTGATCGGATAGCTATCCGATTGTGAAAAGACCTGGTGTAAATGCCCCCCGAAACGCATTCGAGACGGATTTGAATCCGATCACTCAAACCACTTCAGAAGGTGGTCTGGGCCGCATTCCAGACGAAACTGGACAAGTGTAAATGCATCTTGTTCTTGAAACCACATATGTAAATGTTAATACTCCCAAAAATGCAAAAAAAAAAAAAAGAAAAAAAGAAGAGCGTGTTACAGGCTACATGTCATGCTATTTTAGTCAGATATGACGACGCTACTGCGACGCGCATCACCTCAGATGAGCGGCTGAACGCAAGCCAACGCGCCGCAATCTATCGCAAATCAAAGTGAAAGTAAGTCGCAGACGATTAACACTACCATCTTCATTAAAAGTAAAGAAAGAAATGATCTTACCAGTTCTGTTGCCGCTCTCTCTTATCACCGTCTTTGCTGATTTTGAAATTAGCCGATGATCAATAAAATCCAGCTCATATCTGTTGCTTTCGGTGACGTGCACTTCATTAAATCTGTAGCCTATATACCGCGGGAATTGACGATCGGAGTTATATCCATTTTGCAAAAACACATTTATGTGACCAGGTGTAAATGGAATCGTTTTGATAAATCAGATAGCTATCCGATCTGAGAAAACACATGAAGTGGCCAGGTGTAAACAGCGCGGTCAGAATGCAGGCACGTTATGTCTCGCACTGTTGATGGGGGCGAGACCCAACAAGTGACAAATCAATGACTTGATTAAAAAATGCATATATTTCAGCTTCCTTTTTACACCGTTACTGGAGTTTTTATATTTATTTTTTATTATTATTAAATTTATTTTCCCGTGAGGTTGGGAGGGGGGGCCAGCAGGGGGGCCGAGCCTTGACCAATGGTGGCCGTGGCCCCCCCTGGCCACCATGTAGCTCCGCCCCTGTCTGCAGCTGCAGTGATGATATAAGTTAGCTACACTGACTCGCTGCTCAAGTGCCACTCAAGTGCCGCGGTGTGAAACTGCCATAAGGCTGTATCGAAAGGTAACTTCGCGTCTGCTTGCCATGTTGGTATAAACAAACTGCTTCGGTGTGTCGCATAGACGTCGTCATTGTCTTGCTGCTCCCTCCCCGTTCTGTGATGAGATGAGAAATGTGCAGGAGGACCTCATGCATACTGGTTCAGACTGAGAGGTTGCAAATGAATCTTATCCTGCCATCATTTACGCTGATGAAGATATGAAGAAACAGCATGAAGAGGGCTGTGAGGGTGACTCTACTACGCAGATCTGCATTTACACCCTTGCAATGAGGAACCTCAGCCTTTCTGATGCAGCCTTTTTGACTCACAATAGTCACATCCATGTACACTGCTGAAGTTTCATCCAGATCAGTTAAAGGGTTAGTTCACCCAAAAATGAAAATTCTGTCAGTATTTACTCGCCCTCAAGTTTTTCCAAACCTTTATGTGTTTATTTGTTCTGCTAAACACAAAGGAAGATATTTGGAAGAATGTTTTAAGCAAACAGATCTCTCTGTTTGATTAAAACATTCTTCCAAATATCTTCCTTTGTGTTCAGCAGAACAAATGTCAATCCATGTGATCGTCTTCTTACAGCGAACACACTGCTGAAGTTTCATCAAGATCAGTTAATGTATGGTCAATGTTAATGATCAGTAAAGTTATGACACACTTCCTGTTTCACGTTTTCCGCCATAATTTCGTTTTCTCGCCATGGCCAAACCGTTTGAGAGAAAAAAAAAACCCTCGCAAACTTTCATCCTCAATGTCTTGACTTCACGCTGGCCGAGTTTCGTCGAATTTGGATCAGAGCTCTAGGAGGAGTATTTTAAATTCCATTGCAAGCATTTTCCAAACAACCCTCAATAGCCGACTTCCTGTTGGCTTCCTGGGGTAAAAAGTAAGAGTGTGAAGTATATAACGATGAGATCTACATGTGTACCGAGTTTCATATTATTACATGCAAGCGTGTTTGAGTTATGGAACAAGTTTTCGGACCCCGTCAGCTAATCAGCTAGATATATTGATATGTCTGGGGAAAAAATAAAAGTTTTGTCTAAATTTAAATATCTAGGTATCATAGACTCAAAACTGACCTTTAAATAAAACAAGTTTGTAATCGAGTTAAAAATTTAATATTGCAAATTTTCGCTTTATACGATCACACCAATTGCTGGGTACTGCCAAAATATATATACTATACGATCGCTGGGGCTGCCAAAATGTTTATGTACAGCATAGCCTCACATCACTTATTGCCTTACAACATAGTCACAAGCAAAGCTGCGTAGAAGTGAGATCTCAGATTTTTCCCAAACATGCGATTGAATTCTCCAAAGACCTAAGCAACAAAGCTATCAATAATGTATCTGAAACATACTTCAAAGTCTGAGATCATAAATAAAAATAATGTTTACTGCATTGATACAGTAAAATGGCAACAGCTTGACAAATTCCTGTAAAATGTTACAGTCTACAGACTAAGATATAATACAACTTGGTTGTCTATAATTCTTTCTATAACGGTCTGTGCTTTTAATGTCTTTCATTTACATATGACTTTTAAAAACTGAGATTGGTTTCATGGTTTAATTCATATGCTGTGGCTTTGTCCAAAAAAAAAAAAAAAACAACAACTAAGAACTTAGAGAAAATACAATCATACACTGCCCTCTATTGATACTTCCTGTCACTTGCTGTCAATATCCTTACCAAAAGCAAGAAATTACTATACGGTCAGGATTTCCATTCTGCTTGATTAACAATGTATCCTATTTTATGTACAATTAATGCAAAAAAAAAAAAAAGGCATCTGTGGTTTCCAGAATAACTCTGTAAAAATAGTATAAAAAGAATAATCAGTAAATGGTACAATTTTACACAGTAAATTACTAAATAAATACATAAAAAAGAAAAAACTGGTAAATCCAACAGATGTAAACCTGTAACTCCAGTCAACCTTACAATTTAAAACCGCAATTTACAAAATGAATAAATAAACCCCAACCGCTGTTTGTTACTAAATTAGCAAGGTTATACGTTACTATTAAAATTAGTTTTTTACATTAAACATGCATAAAAACAGAGGGAATAGAAAGTCACATGTGGTGAATCACAGTTCATCACAAGTAGCTTTTCCACAAGCTGAGGTATATAAAGATGCACACAGTTTATGATTTTTCACTGTGAATCATAAGATGATTTGTTTTTTGTATTTTAATTAACTGTTCATTTAATAGTATTTTATATATTTAATAGTATTTTTTATTCTGCAATGGTTATCCCTTGAAGGTGGCAATCCTACCATTGTGTCAGCAAATATATCCCAAAACTATAAACAAGAGTAAAATATTTTATTACTTTTAGTCGTGTTCAGGCACACAGTGTTCCAAGATAAGGATTTTTATTATTATTATCATGCAAGATGTAGCTTATATAAAAATAACATTGTTATTATGATCTTTTATTGTGTGTGTTTTTTGTTTTTTGTTTGTTTTTTGCACAGTGAAATGTTTCAATTCTTCTGCACAGTCAAAACCCAACAACAGAGTATTTGCTGCTGGGTTGTGAATCCTGGTGTATCCAAAGCAGCCAAACTGGCCTGTACACACATAGTACATGCAAATATGGGAATAGTGTACACAAAAGTGTACACAAAAGCTGACCAAAACCATGCCTAATTTCGGAATGGAGGAACATTTGTGTTGTGGTAAGCATAACATTATTTACAAGTGAGCAATTAGTGCTTAGCGAAAGCTAATTTACAACACTTGTCCCTAGAAGGGCCTTTTATGGACTACAACAATAATACAAAAAAATAAATAAATAAAAATAATAACCATTTATTTCTGAATTAACTAAGACTTAGTTTTTTGAAAAATATTAAAACTTGCAGCAGAATTCACCTTTGGCTAAGCTCCGCCCCCCTTAGTTACTGTTGCTACATCCGTCAAAGTTCATCTGCGCTCTGCAAGGCTTATGCTGCAACAGCTCTTCCTGCTGAAATGTTATCAAACTTTTATAAAGCAGCAAATAAAGTGTCCGATAGAAGTAGGCAAAAGGGGCTGCAATATGCGTTCGAAGGCTATATTCAATGCATATACAGGTGAAACGCAAGAAACAAGGTATCCAAATAGAGGCAAACACATAACGTTACCGGTCACAGTCAAAAAATGAACCACCGCATTTCCTACTAATCGAGACGGAGGCTGGGACTAACAATATCAGGGAGCAACACTGTTCATGCAAAGCTGAGTAGGTCTCTATTCACTTCTATAATCGTTATTACAAAGCAAACGGACTACACGAGTGTATAACGTTGTATTTATTAGCAGCATGTGCTAGCGTATCAACAACCGGTATGAGAACCGAAATCATAACCTAAAACATTATAAAACAGTCTAACTAGTATAACTTCACAGTCACATTAAGGTTAGAAGTAAAAAAAAAAGATGTGCTTGTTGATCTTTGGGTTTAGCTGACTGAGGACGTCCACACAGTTTAATCCAAAACACTTGTCGCTGTCAGGATTTTACTTTGGTTTTGGCAAGGGAAAAAACGGACACCCCCCTCCAACCTCTCTAAGAAACGCGTATCTGTGTTGAAAATGCCCGAGGCACAACGTTTAACCATATTTTGGATAAAACTTCGACGGTAATAGCCTGCCGAGACCAAAAATATGAGACGCCTGTGTTGAAAGTCAATGAAGCGCTGTGAAAAAGTGTCCGACCTCTGTGGGAGCTGGTTCTTGGCTGGGCTGTGATTGGTCAATCTACATTCTAGGGCGTGGCTAGCCAAAGGTAAATTGAAATGATCAGGCAGTGCATTCCAAAATGTTGTACCTTTCACTTAGAAGGCAGTCTGAGCAAAAGATTTTTTACAGAATAAAATTTTACAATTGCTGCTAGAAGCCGCTCCGGTGGATCTGCTGCACTACTGCAATCTCATAACAGTACATTACGACACGAGGGGCAAGATCATTTAAATGCCTGAATACAAGCTGTACATAGTGAAAACAAACTAAATGAGCAAAACTTTGAATCTTATATTTACAATGATGATATCTTATTTGCTTTCTAAACTTTTCAAGGCATGGTTATAAAGACATTCAATCTGATACATTACAGCCTGGTTAGTCCTAGACCAAACTGTTGATCCGTACGATATAGGCTACGTGAAAATATCATTGAGTTTAAAAATAGCAAAGCATGATCGTTTTACATAGCTTTTTAACATGGCTATTAAAATCTAACTATGCATCTAAATCTTGTATTTTACAATAGTGTTTTATAATGTATCTGCAAGCTCATAAAAGATCTTAAACATCAGCTAAACATTGTTTTACAAGACAATGTATATGTTGACACAAATACAATTAAAGATTAAAAATCCATTAATTTTAACGACCATACATATAGATTTCTGTAGATTCATGATTTATAAAAGAATCAATATCATATATAGGCCTACATGAAGAAATGGATGTATATTGCAACATGAAGCACATTTATAGCTTTTTAAGACAGAGAAAGTTAAGTTTATCCTCACAATTGTTGGGTCTCCAAACATTATTTTGTCTATCCAGAGCTCCACAGCGCAGATTTATGGCAGGACACTGGAGCTCCCCCTCCACAGACCAGGCTTTATATTGAAGATCATCACCACTGACCCAGAACCAATGACCAGCCATAAAGCGCAGGCCAGTCCACACATAAGCTGTCTGAGATGTTATAGTGTTAGTTATCGCCTCTGCCATAATCCTCTGAGAACTAAGACTTGCCAGGTCAGTGTAGTTATGTCTGCAGTAGTCCAGGGCTTCATCCCACGTCTTATTCTGACGCACCAAAATGAGCTCAAAGACATTCATACAGTAAAAAGGTAGAGTCCGTGAGCACATAACATTGTGCAGTTTATAATTAAATCTTCTTACAATGCCACACTTTTCAGTGTGTAGTAGGTTTGGTTCTCCAATGTCCCAATTGTCGATGTTTTCATTCTCACCTCCAGACCAAATCCATTGTTCTGGGTTGTTAGGACTCATGTGCAGTCCAATCCAAAAAAGTTCATGATTGATTCCTGAATTTGCAGAGAGCAGTTGTGCCTCTTCTTTATTGACCGTGGACAGATCATCATGGTATTCTCTGCAATACGTTTGTGCAGCTTCCCATGTCATGAATGTATTCACAAAGAAGTGTTTTCTGTAGAGACTGAAGCTCAGTCTAAAGAGACTCAAAAACAGGACCACGGCGACGGCAGCCTTCATTTCTACACAGATGATCTACTCTTTGTGTGTGCTCAGTGATAAAGGGGTGTCTTTTATTTCTGAAAGACAATAAAAAAAAACTGGAAGGCACTGACCAACCAGATGGTCAGGCAAATATTTGTGTATCAAGGATCCAAGCCATGCTGAAATAAAGAAAAAGTGTAGAAAGGAAAATGCAAATTTCAGTTTTTATGTCTGTCTGTAAGGTTGTCACATATGCACACACACACACACCCATTCATGGCAGATTTCCAAGAACAATGTAAATAAATAAATAAAAATCACCATAGAAACAATATAAAATATAAATTTCAAACATTATTAAAGACAGTCATAAAATGAAAATTGAGAATCAAAAGCACAAATAAACAATAGAACAAAGATACAGATGAAATAAACAGTGTTTTTCTGTTTTTTTTTTTTTTTAGGTAGATCTAACAGTAGCTATACAGATTGGGATGATTAGGGACAGACATTGAATAAAGTTATCTAATGTAAAATAATGCATAGTCTTCACTGTATAGATTAAAAATGCACCTTTTTTTATTCTCTATTGTCTCAGCTGGCAATAGTTGCCTCCACAGCACACTTTTGTTTTGTCAAAAGCTCAGGATTAAGGCCAGAGGGGAAGGCTTTTAGTATTTAAATAACAAATATTCTGTCACACTTGCCCATGTATCAGCTTATCCATTCCAGCACATACAAAAATAACAAACTGTGTGACATCCTGATATAAACCACTTTTAAATCTGGGTTATAAATACCAGTGTGGTGAAGTGCTAAGTCCCAGGGAATTGATGAGCCCCAGCTCAGGACCCCAGTAGTATGCCTGATCTAAAGCTGTTCTCATGATTCTTAATGTAATCAATCAAACTTTACTTCATGTAATAATATTTTATTATTACCTATTATTTATATAGTTAAACTGAAAGAAATGGCATTTTAAGGTATGTTTTGTGACATTTTTAATCAAGTAAAAGCGTAATATATATATATATATATATATATATATATATATATATATATTATTATTATTATTACATTTGTCATGTCATCATTCTTAAACAGAATAATGCTGTATTTTTTTATTGAGAAATATCAAAGAAAATTTTTTCTTTATCTTTATTGAGAAAAATATAACTTCATGCTAATTTGTATCGGCTTTTGCCAAGAGACGTAGTTTTACAGTAACCTATGCTTCCCCATTCAGTTACGCTTCTTTCCACATGGTGATGTGAATCTCCATCTGTCCGGCGTTAAAGGGATACTCCTCTTTTTTTGGAAATAGGCTCATTTTACAACTCCCCCAGAGTTAAACGGAGTTTTACCGTTTTTGAATCCATTCAGCCGATCTCCGGTTCTGGCGGTACCACTTTTAGCATAGCTTAGCATAAATCATTGAAGTGCACAAGACCATTAGCATTTCTCTAAATAAAATGACCAAAAGGTTTCGATATTTTTTTTCTATTTAACTTGACCCTTCTGTAGTTACATCGTGCACTAAGACCGACGGAGTTGGAGTTAGTTGCGATTTTCTAGGCTGATATGGTTAGGAACTATACTCTCATTCCTGTGTAATGAAGAAACTTTACTGGAGTACCATGAGTCCAGCAGGCGTAATGACTACACAAACTTAGTCGCGGTCACTTTGGAATCTGGGCACTATTTTCAGGCACTGCGTCATATTACTCAATCCATTCAGCTGATCTCCGGTTCTGGCGGTACCACTTTTAGCATAGCTTAGCATACATCATGGAAGTGCACAAGACCATTAGCATTTCTCAAAAAAAAAAAAAAAAAAGACCTACTTGTTTCGATATTTTTCCTATTTAAAACTTGAGTCTTCTGTAGTTACATGATATGGATTCAAAAACGGTAAAAGTCTGGGAGAGTTGTAAAATGAGCCTATTTCCAAAAAAGGTGGAGTATCCCTTTAAAGGTTCAATATTCAAGATTTTTGCAGTAAAATATCCCAAACCACTAGGCCAATGTTATATATTTTGTTTGGTTGATTACTTACAATATCCCAAATGTTTCCAACTATTTGTAAATTGTGAGAAAATTGCGATTTTAAACCAAGGAAACGGGGCGTGTGAGCAGGGATGAGGAGTCGCCAGTCAATGACGTCATATCCGCGTTACCCCCGGTTTCCGCCAGGTTTGACCTGACTACTGCAAAAGTAACCATGGCGACAGACGTGGACAACTGGGTCGGTTAATACTGTTATGCGTGCTCAACAGCGTGAGCGTCCCTAGCAGGGTTTTATTCAAGCATTTTTGACCATGGCAAGCAGACTTTAAGACAAAAAGAGGTACTAGAACAAAGATCAACATCTTTCGACATGCCGAGAGCTCCACGTCCGCGACTAACTTTGACGTGACAGAGACGCGAGTGTTACATGTTACTTGAACAAATCAATGTATGTTATATAGTTCAACATGATGAAAAGTTAGAATATGATCTGTATGTTATTCTCTAATGTTAATATAGCTTAGTCTCATACAGCCAACAAACAACCTAACTAACATTCAACACACTCAAATGCAGTTTAGTGTCATAGTGAAACTGTTAGAGCAAGTGAAGCAGCGCTACGTTACCTCAAGTTTAATTCCTCTAATAAACTGACCTGTGTGAGTAATTCAGCATGTAGTTCGGTAGAAATAAATGTCCTTATTCCTTTATCTCTGCGGGACTCGCGTTGCGTGTGGCGCTGGTATACGTCTAGCAATCTCGCCCTGCTACAGTCAAGTTTAAAAACATCAATGTATTCACTCATCCATAAAAGATCCATCAGCTTGACGACAAGATCCATAATTCCGCTTAATGCAGAATATGTGTCAATAATATACACCTTTGTTATTGTAAGAGGTTAGCGACCCCTGGTGGCGAAACAATCTTGCATATTGTACCTTCAACTGCTGCAGTGTACTTGGTGCGTCAACACACACAACGGCTACAACTACAATATGGTCTCCCCAGTGGACCAGCACGACAACGTTTGGATTGAGCCGAGTAGGGGACATCTCTAGGGTCTTCAAGTGGGCACCTTCCATCCTCAGTGTTTCATCGACTAGCCCACGACACCTCAAGAGGGCTCGACACAGTGACTCTGGTGTCCCAGAGCCACCCCCCTCCTTCACCCACTCAACTCAGCCCAGCTTACTGACCTTTACTTCCCTCCTGCTGCTGTTAATCAGCCATTAATGTCCGAGTGATTCCGCGTGTCTGTACACGCCATCAAATGTCCGAGCGAAACGGAGCAAAATGTAGATCTACATCTGGGGAGCGATCTTTTTTTTTTCCTAGGATGGTGAGGGAACACTCATAAATGCCATTAACTCCAGTGACGGGTAGGTTTAGGGACGGGGTTGAGGTAAGTTATATATTTATATATACACAGTAATAATCTTAAGTCAACGGCGTTCATAAACACGCTGAAAAGCGATTATGCGTGTTGATAGCACGCCAAAAATGGAAATACGAATTGGCGTGTCATACACGCGCTACTTCATGAGATCAGTCTGTATATAAAAAAAAATCTTTTTTTTTTACATAAGAATTAAAAATTAAAACACAAGTTATAATTAATACTTCTCTCACACACACAATTCTGTGAATTTCACCATCTACTCCGGGCACAACGCCTGAATGACAGCCGTTTCCAGCACTATTTGAGGATGACAGGTGCCCAGTGCTCGGGCTTATCAAAAATCTGTTTACTGACTGGTTTGCGTGACTCATAATGTGAATTTTATTTACTGACAGATATCATTAATTGATTTTTATGAACAACATAATTTGAAAGTTTTAGTCTCATTCAAGGGGAATCAGAATGCCAAATCCTGACTGACGAGAGGAGGAGCTGGGGACGGAGAAGAGTAATTGGCTCCTGAGAAACGCGATAGCTGCTGATAATACTGAAGGAGCTAATAATTGGATTCAGTGATGGCTATAGGTAGATGTAGATAAACTGAGAGTCAGCTGGTAGAACTTAATCTCTATTCAAATCTTTTTTTAGAGACAATTCTTAAAGACTTACACAATGCCAAGTCAATCTTTTGTCTGCAATCCAGCAGATCTGAGTCCTGAGCTGTCTGAAGAACGACCACATCTGGGATCTCATTAATAAAACATTGATCTTAGAGTATGCGCTAAAGTTTACCCCAATGGTCATATAAAAGGAAAAATCTTGGACATAAAAAAGTGCTATATATCAGGATGACACTCAATCTGGAGTTTTTTAGTCTTTAATTTGCTTGCATAGATTAGCAGATTTGCCTGGAATGGAACTATGCAAATGCTAAAAGCCTCACACCATGAAGTCAGAATCTAAGCAAATTTTTATTTGTGGCACAGTCGGAGTAGGGCCTATATTTGGAAAAATAAGCAATTAATTTATATGTTACCATCATGTTGTATGAGTTTATTTCTTCTGTTGAACACAAAACAAAGACATTTTTAAAGAATGTTGGTGACTACAGTCAGACTGATCT
Source organism: Pimephales promelas (assembly GCF_988280905.1). Lineage (NCBI taxonomy): Eukaryota > Metazoa > Chordata > Actinopteri > Cypriniformes > Leuciscidae > Pimephales > Pimephales promelas. Next base: position 44,982,473 of record NC_142769.1, on the reverse strand, counting down.
CATGAAGTAGCGTATGTATGACAGGCCAATTCGTATTTCCATTTTTGGCGTGCTATCAAGACGCATAATCGCCTTTCAGCGTGTTTATGAACGCCGTTGACTTAACGTTATATAAATATATGACTTACCTCAACCCCGTCCCTAAACCTAACCGTCACTGGGGTTAATGGCCACTGCATGAAAAGTGGGATTTTCGTCCCCGTAAACTGCCGGAAATCTTCCCCATTTATGACTGTTCCCTTACCATCCTAGGTAAAAAAAAAAGGTATGACTTACCTCAACCCCATCCCTAAACTTAACAGTCACTGGGGTTAATGGCATTTATGACTGGAGATTTGACTGCATGTACAGACACGCGGAATGACGCGGACGTTAATGGCGTAGACATATACGCATACACGTGGATACACGCGGATAGCTCAAAATGCGTAGAGATGACACGCCACCTGACTCGAAAGTGGCGTATATGTTTACGCAAAAGTCATGATGTCATGTTGCTACAGTTGATGGCACTCATTGACTTTCAGTCATTTTTTTCCCCACTATGGAAGTCAATGAGTTACCGACATCCTTTCAAATTCCTTTGTGTTTAACTGAAGAAAAACTCATACAGGTTTGGAACAACTTGAGGGTGAGCAAGTAATGACAACATTTTTGGGTGAACTATCCTTTTAATGACTTTAATTAGTGGGTGTTTACAAAGATTTCACATCTGGAAGAGGGGCGCAGGCACATTTTTTGTGTGTACATTTGCGAAATGATCATGAGATCAAATGTAGGATGGTTTCTGCGCAACATTTTGCAAATTATGTTTTGGGTGTTCGATTCAAACCCCTGAACAAGTAGAAGAAAGTAACCTTTTAAATGTCCGTCAACAATGAGTCATTAGACGCATTTATCAGTAATTATTTCTTCATTTATTCAGAGAAGATAAAATAAATTAATTAATTTATCAGAAAAACTATGGGTTGTTAAATAATGAATAATATGAAATAAAATCTAAAACAAAAAACTTTATATAGTGAGGGAATACTTTTTCCCCCGAGAATACTTTTTGTGCGAAAAAGTATTCTCGTTGTCAGGAGCCAATCAGAGTCCTCCCAAGTCACCACGCAACGATCACTTTCCCCAGAGTTCTAATCACCTGCACCTGTTTCCAATCAGCACGCCCTTCACAGCCAGCATAAAAGCACCAAGTTCACAGTCACTCATTGTCAAGCCTCCAACAGGAAAAGACCCTAACCAGCCTTCACTTGCTTCCCTCTGAGACAGCCACCGAGCTGAGATGTAAAGTATACTTACCTGTAAAGACTAACCGCTCTGTCCTTGTTCTGATGTTCCCAGGATCTGCTCCATGATTCTCGTTCCCTGTGTCCTGGATTCTGCCATGAGTCTCGTCCCTCTAACGGATGATCTATAAGGATGAAAAGCAAGTATCACTGAACTGTGTTAGTTCCTGACCTACTATTGAAAAAGGATCTACTCACCTGGAATCCTGTCTGTACTCCGTCTGCTCCACGACGATCTGAAAGTGAGAAAAGGAAAGTCATTGCCTTGTGTCACCGTTCCTGTAATTATTCACTCACCTGGATGTATTCCTGTCACGTATCCTCCTTCAAGAGCACTTCTGAGCACCTGAAACCCTGAATACTTACCTTGTTTATTAATAAAGAAAGTTTAAGTTCATCACTTACCTCTGTCTCCGAGCCTGAATCCTGACACTCGTCGCTTGATAAACATATATTTGAGCCACTGTAGTCACATGGAATATTTAAACATTTTCTTTAATGACTTTCTGGGCCGTCAAGTTTCGATTCCTTATTCAGCCTATGTAGCAGTGATCCACCTCTCAAATTTAATAAAAAATATCTTCATTTGTGTTCCGAAAATGAACGAAGGTCTTACGGGGTTGGTACAGCATGGGGGTGAGTAATTAATGACTTAATTTTCATTTTTGGGTGAACTAACCCTATAATTAATGATTTGTGTAAGATTGAGAGCATCTATCCTGGATTGAAAAGTAGCTGGTGTGTTAAGCATATTCTAACTTAAAGGTGCCATCTGTAAAAATTGAGGTTAAAATATCCCAAAAATGAGCTACACGCATCAAAAGAATGAGAAGAAATAAGGTTGATGATGTCATTAAAAAAATGACAAGTTATAGTGCTGCCGAGATATTAACCTGAATTAGCATGCTAAATTACTAGCCCCGGCCCGGCAGGTGTTGTAATACCAGTTTCGGCCATGGGAGGCGGTATGCAGGCAGGCAACATTACCAACAGCCAAACTGCAATAGACGAGTAAGTCGGCGGCTTGTGTGTACTTGAACCTGATGTCAGTCGTGTGGAAAATACAGCCCACTACTACATTTCAGTTCAGGGAAGAGTTATTAAAACTAACAAGGAGGAGTAATTAAAACTAATGATAAAAATGTAATATGAACAAAACCAATATCATAAAACTAGAAATAATAGCCTGGGCTTTAATTTTCCCATATCGTCGAAATGCACCGACTTGTCTATGAGACGGCCTTTATAATTTAGTATTGAGATGTTGTTCATTAAGTCTCTAATCTGTAAAAATCTTCAAATGCTCCACGTGAAACTGCGGTCTTCCAACCTTTTACTATCGCGTCAATTGATTCGATTAATATGCACGAGGGAGACAGAGCAACACAGCGCTCGCCCGTGTTGTTTGAAGACATGAGAGTGCGCATGGCCGTGGAGGTATTTCTGGAGGTATACTGCCCCCACCTGGTATGGAATATGTTGTATGATTTGATTTTAAATGCCAGAGGGCACCTTTAAATCACCTAACAATACAAACTCTGAAGAAAGATGAGGGGCGATCGATTCACATATAACATCCAGAGCATGGCTGGGAGCTGAGGGAGGTCTGTAACAGGCAGCAACAGTGAGCGACTTATTCCTTGAGAGATGGGTTTTTAAGAGCAGAAGCTAAAACTGTTTAGGCACTGTTCCTGAGCCACGATTCAGACATGGCTAGGACATCAGCAGTGAATAAATCAAACTTAGGAAGGAGGCTTCTGATGTTGACATGCAAGAAACCACGATTTTTCTGGTTACAAAAGTCAGCAAATGAGAGTGCCTGAGAAATAGGTGAAAAACTGGGGACTAGGACCTGGGTTTAACTCTACATCACCAGAGGAACAAAGAAGCAGTAAAATAAGTGTCCGACTAAGCGCTTTCAAAACTGGTCTTCTAGTACATTGGGTAAAAACAATAATAGGAACGGATTTCCGAACGTGGTAGGATAAATTGAAGGCAAAATAAATCGCCACAGGTTTATTCAAATTTGAGTTCAATAGAGGAAGAAGACGATGGGTCAGAGATTTGTGTACACTATGGCGTGTATCTAATGGCCGTTTCACACCGCATGCATGAGCTGCGCGTAATTTTTTTAGCGTGCATATTAATCAATGACTGCATTCACACCTCCCCATAACAAACGTTCAAGACTATTATCAATGTTATAATGACCAACTTCCAAAAACAAATGTATGGTTGTCTTTGTAAAGACTTTGGAGCCACTGCTGTGACACTGTACAAAACTCTTCCAGTGTGAATACTCTCGCGTGTCTGCAGCTGCAGTGACGATATAAGTTAGCTACACTGACGCGCTGCTCAAGTGCCACTCAAGTGGCGCGGTGTGAAACTGCCAAGGCCAATTTATACTTCTGCGTCGAGGCTACGCACGTAGGCGACGCCGTTGTGAGCATTTATACTTCTGCGTTCAGGTCTTGGTTGCTCTGCAGTACTGCTCCGAAACGCTAGTTGGCGGCGGAGAGTTTTAATGTTCCACTGTGTTTAGATTCCTCGCGGCTAGGTTACTACGAGTGAAAGAGAGCTGATCATGTTGGAATTGGAGCTTATTAAGGTGGAAAAACAGTTCACTTTAGTAAAATTACTAAAACTGAAAGGCAGAAATGAGAGAAGACTTCGGAGGAGATGAAACTTGTGGAAATCATAGACAGTGGTGGAAATGCGTGAGAAGGTACGTGCGGAAATGCGTAGGAGGAAATGCGATGCTACCAAGCCAACCAATCACCGATCTTGCGGTCCGCGTCGTCGCGACGTGTAGTTACATTTTTGAGGAGGTGCGCGTCAGGCGACGCCGAAGGGTACGCGGTATGGGACGCGTCTGTGCGTATGCTACGCCGTACCTACTGCGCGCACCCTACGCAGAAGTATAAATTGGCCTTAAGGCTGCATCGAAAGGTAAGTAACTTCGCGTCTGCTTGCCATGTTGGTATAAACAAACTGCTTCGGTGTGTCGCATAGACGTCGTCATCTTCTTGCTGCTCCCTCCCCGTTCTGTGATTGGTTCCCTAGATGAGGAGAAAATTTGGTCCATGGTATCCAGACTACCTAGCAGCGTGAATAAAATCCAGCCTGTTCTCATCCTTTAACGTCATATAGAACGCTATATGACAAAACGGCGCTATACTACGCACATGGCACCCGTTAACGTTATAACACGTGCTGTGAGGGCTAAGTTTAGGTGTGGGGTAGGGTGTGCGTGTCATATTCACGCTAAAGGATTTATAACGTCTTGGGTTCGCGTGTTATATTAACGATAACGGGTGCCATGCCATGTGCATAGTATAGCGCCGTTTTGTCATATAGCGTTCTATATGACGTTAAAGGATGAGAATGCGTTGAAAAAAATCACACTGTGACAAGGCAGTATGGGCCTCACCGCAATGCTAAACCAACTTTCACACACTAATGACAGCTCTTCTATAGATGAAAGGTGATAAGGTGGTCTATTTAAGACACTGCTCAAAGCCTCAGAGCTCTGATCATATGGTTGATTGAGACGCTACACGTCGACACTCTTCATATGCAACATGTGTAAGTTAACTTCCTTTTGAATTTATATCACATTGTCAGTAATAGTTTTGCATGCATATTTATTTAAACGGGCCCCTCTCATGGTTTTTCTCTAGGTGGAACAGTTGAAGTAAAATGTGACTCAAGTTTTTATAATATACAAGAACATAATTGCTTCATTCTTTGTACTGAAAAATCTACAGAACCCTTACATTATCAATGTACACGGATTAACCAAACCAATTGTGGATTAAGATTTCTTTTAAAAGGTAAGAACTACTGCAATGATTACTATTAAAATTGCACATAACGTTTTGTATTGAGCATATTAAGCGTAAAGAAAAGAGCCTCATGTACAGTTCTTGATAATACGTCCAAAGAATACCCCATGCAACACAAATATTAAAAAGTACTTTGCAAATAAGTTGTACATTTTTTTAAATGATGTTATTTTTCAAAAATCGCTTATGTTCAGACTTTACTTTGACAATAACAATAATGATATTCAACATTGGTTTAATATTCACTTGTTTTTGGCCATTATTTTATTGATATGCAAGCATTTTCTTTCACTATTTACCTGACCAAAATGTTTCTCGCATGTTTTAGAAAATCAAGGTCAAAACTGGTCTTATCATGTGGTGTTTGTCTTCAATACACTCATTTTGCTCTTGAGTGGAATAGTCAACATATATCTATGTAAAAGACTGAGAAGAAAGAGTGAATTGCATGAAGGTAAATTTCCACATTGTAATTACATGTTGTGGGCAGTATTTCTTGTTTTATTCCCATTATTTTCCTTGTTTTACTTTCCCAGCACAACTATATATCAAGTTTCAATATGTTTCAGGAGTTTCTGACCCATCTCCACCAGACACACCACCCGCTGATGCCAGTTCTTCTCTGGTAAGTCAGAAGTTTTGTAACTGTAGCATTTATTGCTTTAGGAGACACTTTATCTAGTGCATTGTATTCAAGGTATACATTTTATCAGTTCTTGCATCCTCTGGAAATTGAACCCATGGCCTTAGTGCTGCTAACGCAATGAACTGTTTGAGAAACAGGAACGCAACATATTAAGTTGCTGTGCTACAATGCTTTCCCCTTTTCTCTCCTCACAGAATCGAGTTAGTCTAGACCTGAACTACACAACCCTGCAATTTCCTGAAGACGACACAAGTAGAGAGAGCCCAGCGATTGAACGAAGGAAGACAAGAAGAAATGCAATCTACTCCAGCCTTAAATGCCATGTCCCAAACATCGCTGAAGAAAGCTGAGCCATTACTTATCCTTCTCATTTTGTTCAAGTGATAAATGCAGCACAGTTGTTTTGGGGTTACAGCATTATTTTTAATTACTACAGATTTAAATAAATAATTTGCAAAATGTATTTTCATGCTTTCGGTATACTTTGTGACATTATTATTAAAATAGCATTTATTTTTTAGGCCAACTTAGGCCCTGATCAATATTTAAGAAAAAAAAAATGTAACATGCATGTAACTTAAGAAAATGCTCAGTTTTTAAGATTAATCAGTAACATTAGAAACAAATGTTTATATTTTTGTGATAATATAAAAAAGTTTATTAAGGCCAGACTTACAAATGCCTTCATTTTTACATTTAGTTTTAAAGTTGTGGTGGCCTGTTGTTGTTGTTTTTTTCTTTATTGATAAGCTACAACATATAACCTTGAGCAAACTTTTAAAAAATAGGCCACTCAGTTTTCCATCCTGTCTCTGAAACCACATATATGTGTCTGTGTTAGTATTTGGTTCTTGTGGTCAAGTAAAACGGTCTCTACAGCTCATTAGATATATATGCATTTTTGCCTCTGACCCCATTGCAAGACAGCAAAGAAAGCAAACATGGAAAATATAGCATCATAAATACTGGTTATTTTCCATTAATCATCATCATTATTATTATTTCTGACCCCTTAAGCTTTGAGATATTGTAACAATTTGTATATTATGAAATGTTGTGCCTTGTTTAAAAGAACCAGCACAATCTCCTGCTACTGCATAGCACAAGTTCATCCTTTTTTTTTTTAGTGTGGTCTTTATGTGCAAAAGTACATGCATCTGGTATGCAAAATGTACTTGTTGGGTAGAATTGGTTGCGTAAGTGCACATATCATATGCACACAAAAAATTGCATGTCAAAAGTGCATATCGGATGCACGTAAAAAGGTCACGTCTGCATATAAATGGCACTCAAAATGAAAGCATGAACTTCTTTTATAGATAAGCAATACCAGGAGATTGGACACAAAATAACATATCACTTTTATTAAATATTGACCAGAGCTTATTTGACACCTCTTAAAGGGATACTCCACCCTAAAATGGACTCGTACAGGTTTGCAACAACTTGAGGGTGAGTAAATGATGACAGAATTTTTGGTGGACTATCCCGCTGTGGTAAAATGTACAGTATGGTGTGTAAATTTAATTAAAATGAGCATTATCCTGCTGGAAGTAGCCATCAGAGGATGGGAACATGGTGGCCATAAAGGGATGGAGATGGTCAGAGACAATGCTCAGGTAGGCCGTGGCATTTAAACGATGCCCAATTGGCTCTAAGGGGCCTAAAGTGTGCCAAGAAAACATCCCCCACACCATTACACCACCACCACCAGCCTGCACAGTGGTAACAAGGCATGATGGATCCATGTTCTCATTCTGTTTACACCAAATTCTGACTCTACCATCTGAATGTCTCAACAGAAATCGAGACTCATCAGATCAGGCAACATTTTTCCAGTCTTCAACTGTCCATTTTTGGTGAGCTCTTGCAAATTGTAGCCTAGTGGAGATGAGTTGTAGCTACTCGGTGGGGTCTAAAGCTGTTGTAGCCCATCTGCCTTAAGGTTGTGCGTGTTGTGGCTTCACAAATGCTTTGCTGCATAAACTCTTAGAAGAAAAGGTTCTATATAGAAGCTTAAAAGGTTCTATCAGCACTATGTATTTGGAACCCCTAAACGGTTTTATACAGAACCCCTTTTAAGGGTTCAATAATAAGTGTAACCAGGAAAAGGGTTCTATATGGAACCTTTTGGGTTCATTCTTTATCATTTGTTTTGTCCTTTCTGGATTAAATATTACGTATTATTGACAAACTTCAAGACCCTAAAATGTATTTGTGAATGATCACAAAAGAAAATGTATATATTTCTATCATTTTATGTAGTTAAACAATATTATATGAAGAGTGCCATTTCAGTTTTTCTCCACAAATCATCATTATTAAAATGTGATGTTAAGTTACTACAACAGTTTAATAAACAATAATTCAATTACAACTATAAAATGTTGCAGAATAGCCTGGATGCCAGCCCGAACTCCGCCCACAATATTTTTTGGTTGGGAAGTTCGGTCTGGACTCGATCCATTGAGGAGTAATTCTGATCAGGCAAAAAATTAACGGGCCAATCAAATTGCCAGGGCGGGCTTTATACGATGATGGACAGATGATCTGCAAGGATGTAATCATCACGTTATCAAAGAGCGCTTAACTGTCTTCCCTCAGAGATGACTGGACCTGGAGAATGTATAGATTCCACTGCCGCGTCTTTTGTAAAAAAAAAAATCGACAGCGCATTAATTTTAATAGACAAACAGAGAACTGCAATCAAGGCATTTGTCGATCGGAAAGATATTTTTGGCGTCCTTCCAACATGATTTGGGAAAAGTGTAACTTATCAGCTGGCTCTGACGGTCGTTAAGAAGATGGGATGTAATGAAAAGCCAGTGGTCGTTGTGGTTTTTCCTTTGGTGGCACTCATGGAGAAGTAAGTAAAAGAAGCAACACTCGTTATTTAACTTCTAAAATAAATAAAGTAGGCTACGTTCTGTATTTGAAAACTGCGCTATGCAAAGGAGTTGACTTATGCGTTGCTCTGATTGGTTGTAGGTCTACCGACTATCCAATTGAGTGCAGAGGTTTTTTTTTTCCTGGTTCGATTACGACACGCCTCATAATCAAAGCCCAATGGAGGAGTTTCAGACTCATATTCTTTCTTGAATATGAGTATGACGAAGTCAGGCTAGTTGCAGAATAATGTAATATATGAATAAATAATAGCCTATAAAGAACCTTTGTGCTAAAAGGTTTTTTTTCGTCATTTTAGCACCTTTTTTTTAGCATAAAAGGTTCTTTGGACTTGAGTAAAGACCCCTATGCTACATATATAGAACCCCAATGAACCCTTTTTTTCTAAGAGTGTACCTTGGTTGTAACGAGTGGTTATTTCAAAGTTGCTGTTCTATCAGCCTGAATCAGTCGGCCCATTCTCCTCTGACCTCTAGCATAAACAAGGCATTCAAAGATTCTTAAAGATGAACTGAACTGATATTTGAGAAAAGGTGATATGACAGATGTATTTTATTTATTCTCATTGGTACAATTTTTAAAATGGCAATATTTGTTAAAAGGGATAAAATGGTACATTGAAAGTGTTGTTTTTGTTACACGGGCGCCGCCATGTTGGATTTCAACATTCGACTACGTCACTGGCATGGTAAGCCACTCCGTTGCCTACCCGCACCAGCAGAGCAGCCGTAGCTTGTAAACAGTCTGAGGCGCGCTGACATGGCTGAGGAAACAGATTTTTTAGCGACACACTATTTAGAGATGTGTACTTTCGTCAATGAGTACATGAAACGTCTGACAATGTCTGCATGAAATGTTTTATTTACACAAGTTACAAGTTCAACGCATCACGTTAACGTTACACGAATCCTTGATATTCGGCTGAGGGGAAAAATCCCTGATGTATAACATTAGTTCACTGTAAAGGATGGTATTCTCCTTCCTAAATGCACTCTCGCACATAGAGTGAACTGCCAGTACGCTGTTAATCTAAACAATCTGAGAAAAGTGTAACAAGTTAGCCCAGGCTAGTCGCCTATTCGTAAAATCCCCTGCTACTGATGGGGCGTTCGCGTCTCAGCTCGGACATCCATAGCCTCCACCAACACGTTTCTCTCACCGAACAGCATCCGAAATGAACGTATTTCGCCGATCCGTTCTTTTTTTGCCGATCAATAAATGTTCCAGGTTGACCTCTCTGCAACAGATCGGCTCATTCTACACAGCGCTCGCGCCCACAGTGACTTCCCCCCAAACGATCCTGTACTGCAAGTGAAGCCTGAAACTGATCGTCCTCCATGTGGTGGTAGTCAGACACTACCGGCCTGTCCCTCATGGGCTCAAATGCGTAATCCATGCCGTTAAAAGTGCTCATTTTCGTCTGTGTATAAAGGACCTGCAGCTGTTGTCTATGGAGCTCCGCGGGTCCTACCATGCCAGTGACGTCATCGAAATTGCCAGCGCTAGCAAGCGCAATTTTGCGTTGCTTAAAAAAAGCGATATTAATATTTTTTATTAAAATATTTATTGTAATGTACTTTTAATTGTCATAAACAACATGTTTTCATCGTCGATTTTTTTCAGTTCAGTTCATCTTTAAGGGAACACAAAACATTTGCGAGAGAACCTGAAAACAATAAAATATTTTTTCTCCCATCTCATTTCCCCCCCCCCCCCCCCATCTCAATCCCTTTCGGGATTCAGTAGCTCCTCATGTGACCAACAACAAAAACAAACAAATTTACATTATGGGATGCAAATGTTACTAACTTTTGTCCCTGAGGATTGTGCCAATATGTATTGTGGTAGATTTTTCTCCCACACACGTGATTTAGTGTGTGCTTGACACCTGATTATATTATACTCAGTTGAGTTACCTCTGAACATGTGGGTTGACGCCTAAGCCACAGTCTAACCCCACCAGTGTCGAACGACGCCTCGCCCCTTATTGAACACTAGCACTCGAGAATAAGGTCTCTTATGTTCTTAACTCACTCACACTATCACTTGGTAGTAAGGTCTCTAGTTTTTCACTAAATAACTTGCTTTCTAGCTAACCTGCTGCTCAGAATTAATAAACAGACAGACTTCAGCAAATTTCCTCTGAATGCTTTAATCATGGCCGGGAGAGTTCTCAGAGCAGTTCCTCAAAGAATCTCCCCCAAGAAGAATAATACATCACTGCTGGAGGATCTCAGACAAATTTCAGAGGAAATCCCACCAGTAAACCTGACAGTTTTTATATAAAAAGGAGAATGGGCAAAAATGACATGAAACATTACAACAATTTTCCCACAATTTGATTGTTTGTTAATAGACAAGACTTCTTGTTGCATAGTGCCTTTTTGCTATATTTGTTATTTTTAAAGGCACACAACCAAAGTGATGAGCTTACAGTGATTAAAAAAAAACTTAAAGGGATACTCCAGGGATACTCCAACTCCCCCAGAGTTAAACGTTTGAGTTTTACCGTTTTCTAATCCATTTCAGATGATTTTCTGATATTTAGAAGAATATCAGTAACCAGACAGTTTCTGGTCTCATTCCATAGTAGGAAAAAAATATACTATGGAAGTCAATGAGACCAGAAACTGTCTGGTTACTGATATTCTTCTAAATATACAACGCATTCTCACCCCAAGGCGTCACCTTTGACCATGCTTCAATATTTGACGTTTTAGGCGCTCTTTAGCGTCACTTACATGACGCGATCCTACGGCGTCATCTAACTGATGCTAAAGGAAAGCGTCTGTTAGAGGACGCGGTTAGGTTTAGGTGTGGGGTGGGGATAGGGTACACGCGATCCTAGGGCGTCATCTTACTGACGCTAAAGGGCGCCTAAAGCGTCAGATATTGAAGCATGTCCAAATGCTTCCCAAGGCGTCAGTTAAGTGACGCCTTGGGGGTGAGAATGGGCTGAAATATAAGAAAATCAGCTGGATGGATTCGAAAACGGTAAAACCCAACTGTTTAACTCTGGGGGAGTTGTAAAATGAGCCTATTTGCAAAAAAAGTGGAGTATCCCTTTAAATTAAATACATTAATTCTTTTTGATATTGACAGCTGTATGGGAGATTATTTTACTATTTTATAAGAGCTACTAATTACTTTAACAGTTAAACTAATCAAGAGCAAAATTAAAAATATAAATGTGTGTATATATTACATGATATCAATTTTGTATATTTTGACCAGTTTTAAAGCTTTATTATATTTTTGTTCCTGAATCAGCTTTTTTTGGATCAAAAATCTTACTAAAAGTCTTACTACAAACTGACGTTTTGATCCATCCAGATCAAAATCAAGATTTTTTTTTTTTGACCAAACCGTGTTCAAGATTTGATTCAATCCAATTGTGGAAATCAGATCAGATTATTTTTGAACAACTGGTTCCTGGTCTTCCCTCTGGTCGGGTTAGTCAATCTCAGAAAGCCATGGGAGATGGAGAACAGGCCTCTTTTGACATTCTTTTCAAATTCATGCAGTACCAAACAGCAACTATGACAATAGTGATTAAAAGAATGGCTGTTCTAACAATGGAAAGGAGAACAAAAGTCATCATCTGTTCTGTGGAATCGGCACCTGAAAAAATACAAAAATTTTAGGTAAAGTATTAACACTTCAAAAAAGTGCCACTCCCCATTCATTCTTGAAAAACATACCTATAATGTCCAGTTTGTTTCCGTTCCCAAACAGCATCTCCCCACATGCAGCAACAGAGCAGTAGTAAGTCCCAGCATCAGACTGCCTGAGCTCCTTCTTAGAGAAGCTGTAGACGCATCTACGTGCTCTGAACCCGGCTTCAGAGATCCAATCACACTGATCAACACTCGTTCCATGTGCCCTAATAACTCTTGGTTGAGATTCTTCAGATTCATGTATAATCCAGTACACGCTGTGGTTTCCAACACAGTTCTGATTTAAAACTGTGCATGTTAGATTCACTGAATCTCCAGATTTTGAAAGATTTTCAATGAAAGCGTTTGATTTTATGACGGTGTTCCTTTTTAACCCTGTATGAAAAAAGGTTATATATTCATGAAGAACGCATATTAACATATTAAGCAAGTTTTATGTAAGACATTATGAACTACTCATTACTCAACTATTATAAATACTCATTATATTAAAAACAATTAAATTATAGGTAATCAAAACTATAAATACCTTCAACCATCAACTCTGTGCCTTCGACGAATTCCATTACGTTGGAATAAGCGCTTCCACAATAGTATGTTGCAGAATCGGAGATCTGGATGTTTCTTATCACCAAATGATGCATACCCTTTTCATTCAGCACAGAGAAGCGTGAATTATTCTCGAAATTATGGTAAAACCTGGCCTTATTATCATACTTGTAAATGGTGGAGATGAGCCTGGGATTCTGTCCAGGTTCATGCTTGTACCATGAGAAGTGCATGGCTATTTGGCTCTGGTAAACGCAAGGTAAACGAATTGTTTCTCCCGGTTTAGCAAACACAGATGGGTTATTCGGGTGTGTTGCAGTAAGACCTAAAACATGAAAAATAACAAGAAAACTATTGTTTTGCTTAAATACCTAAAACCATTTAAGTTTTGACATTAAATAGAGTTCAACTCACCAATTAGAAAGAGAAGGAAAACTCCAAAGTGGATCATATCTGGATGTATTTATCCTGTTTCCAAATGAGTGCAAAACAGGTGAGTGATGACTCAATGAACATCACCGGAGAAGTAATGAACAATGTGAACGGATGTGTTGTGTTTGTCAAAAAAGTGCTGAACCAGATTCCCCCCCACTGACCTTTTCCTACAAACTTGATTTCATATTATATGTTTTTACTACTGAGACAATTCCTCAAGAGTAGCACCAGTTGTCGCCGTCAGTAAAGACAGTTTACATGTACAACTTAAATAGGTTTGAAATAAATCTCTTTCTGTGCAACTTACAGTAAATAGGTTTGAAAGAAGAATGTTTCTGGAAAAGTACTTCTCAAAAATGTAAAAGACAAAGGCAGTGTGCTAGATGTGGTTTTCTGCTGGTCATGCGGTAACTTGACCTTCTTAAGTTCTACGTAAGTGGTTCTTGATTACACAATGAAGAGAAATAAACATGTGATCACTAAAGTGTGCTGTCATCAAAACTGCGATCTGACAGGGTATAAATGTGTGAATGTCCAGCATCTCTCGACAATATTGTCAGGTGGGTCTGATATTAATCGAGCTCCTTTTAAGAAGCTTCATTAAAACATCAATGAAGAACTTAATTACACTGCTCAGATCTATAAAGACCACAACAAAAATCACTCACATGCAGTAGTCCGATAGCCTTGTGGCTTCACACGCACACGTGCATCACAAGACCGCTAGTGTGGCAAAATTCCTTTTATCTTTTTGAATAGCCTGAAACATCATCACTTGAGCCATTCAAATTCCTGCATGATACCTCACTGGTCCGATGTCCAAGTTTTATAGCATTAACTGAACGTTATGTCCTGTAAAAGTTTGAATTCCTTGTTTTAAACTACTACAAGCTTCATGTCTGATCTGATGCAAAATCTTTTCTTTTTTCCTGTTGTTTTTTTTTTGTACTTGTGTATCTCATCTTGCAAAATATTTAAGAATTTTTATGTCTGAAGTAAAAATCGAGTATGGCATACTTAAAGATGATTTCATCAGAATTGGTATTTTCTCAGAGTTTTTAAATAAATATAAATTTAAAAAAAAAAAATGTGCAAAGAATGAATAAATGCGAATGAAAAACAATTCCATGAATACATATACACATATTACCAATGCCCAATTGTGCAAAATATTTTTTTAAGAATAAAATTAACCCTTTAGTGATAATGCGCATATGACCAATGATCTCTTTGCAACCTTTAAACTCGGCATACATGAAACAGAAGTTGCAGTAATCTTTTCTTCCCTAGTATTTAGATGTATATCTCAGTGAAAAGACTTCTCAAATAAGAAAAAAAGTAAAGAAGAACTTGATTTTGTCCGTGGGGAATTGATTTGGATGGTTGTGGTTTGCTATTGGTTGATCTCATATGTGTGACAGGTTGTCCCGCCCTTGAAACAAAAACCACATCATCAGAAAAGAGATGTTGTTGCAAGTGAACTGGGAAGTTATTTTAATGAAAGATTATGATGGCACATTATTTTATTTATCTTTTAAACCATATCTTTTATTTAACCATTTAAATACTGCCATATTCAATTAAAAAAAACAATAAAAAAAACAAGAAGTGTCATTTTTGAGTTCATGTCCATCTCCAACATACATATTTATGATAATTTTCTAACAACTATCATCTGGGTGATTTTAGTGGTGCAAAGAATTCTGTACAAAAAAAGAATTTGCATTTGCATTAGCATCAACCAAATGTGCAATCTTATACTCACCCACCATCCAGCAGTGTTTTTGTAGACCAAAGGCTATGATTTTAAAAACCACTAGGGGGCTACAGTGAGGGATGGCAGACTAGAAGGATGGCATACTCAGACTTGCTAATTAGATGCTTTATCTTGAACCCACATTTGTACTACAATGGCTTGATTAAAAAAAAAGTGCAAATAAGAATGCTGCGAAAATTAACATGTAATGCATACTGAAAAAAATACTTTCATTTGACTTGCAAAGGTGCATTTGGAAGCTCACATGCTGCTACTAAAGGCCCAATGCACATTATTGACTGGAACATCATATTTAGTTCAGCAGGCTTGAAAACTGGTCTTTAAGACATTAATCAGGATACATTTAAAAACAGCATTTTCATTTCAAAACACTCTCCGCCCACACTAGCGTTTTCAAGCATTTTCCAAAAGTTTCTCGTACACACGGAAACATTGGGAAACGTTAAATTCATCCCCCTGTGCATGCGTAAACCGTCAATAATAAAAACGCTGTCTCAGTGTGGACGGAAAGCCAAAACGGAGAGAAAAAGATGTGTTTTCAAATGAAAACTTAGTGTGGACAAGGCCTAAAGTACACAATGGGTTCCTTTAGGCAAATAATTAACCAAATAGTGACATTTTGTGTACAGTATATATGCAATAGCAGAAAAGGTCAATTTACACGCGTAAAAATCATGAATAGGCCTTTATATATTATTCATTGACTATTTGCTGATTTAATCCATTCAGGAAATCCCAAACATTTTCAGAGCACTGAATAAAAGAAGACTTAACATGGTGCCTTCATCAGTACACTTTTTCTATCTGATTATGTTCTCTGTAGAAATTTCTTGTATCACAGCTCTAGATTTTTTTCAGGGGTGAAGACCACTCCTCCTGCTTATATATAAAACACATTGATATCGCCCACTTAATTTCCTCTTCAGCTCTGGTTTGACTCAGTGCACAAATGTTACGTATTTCAACAGCAGCATTATTGCTCTTTGGGACTGGTAAGATTTATCTACTGTAAACTACATTTCTATGATGGGGGAGACATGTAATAAAATCTTTCGGGAGTTATTCAAATGGGTATTTTAATGTAAAAATTATGTTTTTGTGGTGTACAATGGTTTTACTTCTTTTCTTTTTATGTTTTTCAGGTCTTCTCCAAGTAATGTTTTCTATAGCAAAGAAGGCTCAGCCAGGAGAAAGTGTCACTATGTGGTGTGCACATGATATACATGTTGCTGGGAACCTGTACTGGTTCAAACAAACAGACGGTAATGTACCGATTACTATTGTGTGGATGCTATACACCGAAAGTCTTCAGAAGGTAGAGCCAAATTATTCCAACACTTTCACAAAAGACCAAATTGGCATGAATCTGTTTAGAAAAAGCACAACCCTAACAATTAAGCATGCAAGTAGTTCTGATTCTGGCTTCTATTTTTGTGGAGCTATGGAATATCCTGTGAAATTTGGCAATGGAACCAAACTTGAAGTGAAAGGTAATCTTTTTTTTATCACAATATACTCACATGTTTATATAAAGTTTATAGCTATTTTTCTCATTTTGTTATAAATAGCTGTTGAAAAACACCATAGTTCAGATACCATTGTAAATGCCACAATGGAAAGTGAGAGCGAAGGAACTTCAAAAAAGGGTATGTTAATCATCTTAGTTTCTATTAAGTTGAAACTGCATGTGATTGATATTTCTCTAGGTAATTCATAAGGGGAAAAATAAGTTATTTGTGAAATCACTAAGTGGGGTAATAAATATTGCCAATTGAGAAATGTCCACTTTTTTACAGATGATGAGAAATCGCCCGTGTCTACTGAGGAGTGTTCTGGAGACATTTATTTCATGCTGACCCTCCTATTTGGTAGCATCATTTTTTTTACATGTATAATTCTGCTCCTTTTGGCGATTATCAGGCAACATAAAAGGCAGAAGCATAAAAAAGGTATAATATTTACAGCTGCTTAAACAGATCAATCACAAATGAAAATCAAATGAAAATTCAATGTGGAATGAATTCTTTAAAAAATGTATTCTCAACAGCAACTTGTTGTCTTTTTCTGTGCTTTGTGACAGCCGCTGAATGTCGAACACAACAGAACGTTGACAAGGTAAACTCACTGACTTCGATTATGTAACAGGCTAAATAAAACTTATTCAAAATATCTCAAAGAAGAAATGAGAACAAGCATATTTCTGTCTTTGTTCTGTTTCTTTCTGAAATCACTTTAGTGGGACACTGATTTTCTCCCAGATCACACTGTTTTTTTTTTTTTTTTTTTACCCTTTTATAAAGAACAAGATGACATTAAAGAAATGATTGGAAATTAATTACTGCTATGCTTCTCCATGTTGGGTAGAAATATTTATGATTTTGCCGACAATACATTTGCCTGTGTTCTGCCATTTAGTAAATTTAGTTGCGCATTAAAGAAAAAAAATATATTTGTGGTGTTGGTATTAACAACTATTTTGATTCTGAATAATATGTGACCCAGGACCACAAAACCAGTCACATGGTTATTTTTTTTTTTAAAAATTGAGATTTACACATCACCTGAAAGCTGAATTAATAAGCTTTCCATTGACATATGGTTTCATAGGATATGACGATATTGGCCGAACTATTTGAAAATCTGGAATCTGAGGGTGCAAAAAAAATTGAAACATTGAGAAAATCGCCTTTAAAGTTGTCCATTTATGTACGCGATTGTGCTGCATTCAGTCACAAAAATGAATGTTTTATATATTTACGGTATGAAATTTACAAAATTTCTTTATGGAACATCGAGGGCTTGGAGCCAGAGGGGCGTAAGTGGCATTTTGGGCGAATATGAGTTCTTTATATCAAAATAAAGGTCTCGATGAGCTCTATCCAATGGTGCCAAAATACCTATCTGAGATCAAACTCTTGAATAAAGCAACAAAAAGGCATATCTGACGTATTTGACTTTTTGTTTTTTTGAAAATGTTTTAGATCACGTTCATTGTGTTAATATGCCATATATTTTTTTACTTAAATACTCATTTCATGTAAGTATGCCTGTGGTTGCAATGTTTTTGGTTTAAGGTTAATAATACAGGTGATTGAAGCATGGTCAAAATTTTGTCTCTCCTGTAAAGTTTGTTAAAAGCCACTTACGCCCTTCTGGCTCCAAGCCCTCCTCATGATCTTTACTTAATATCCTAAAGGTTTTTGGCATAAAATAAAAAAATCAATAATTTTGACCCATACAATGTATTTTTGGCTATTGCCACACATATACCTGTGCGACATGTGACTGGTTTTGTGATCCAGGTTCACACAGTATTTCAAATTCTTTGGCTATTGGACATGAACTGTTGCTCTTTTTTTTGGCTGTAAAATTTATTTAGGGCAAAAATTAAGGAAAACAGGCTTGAGAATAAAATTGAAGACATCACATGATGAGATTTCTTTTTAGAATTTGTGATTAGAATCTTGAAAGACTTTTCTGCTTTTTTGCAGGAAAATGATTCAGTAGAATATGCTGCGGTGCATTTCTCAAACAAGAGATCTAAAACGTCAGGAAGACACCCTGAGGACTCAACTGTGTACACTGACACTACTTGAAACAACGTATTATTTGTAAATGAACTATGGTTTATTATCAACACCTAAACAATACCGCAGGTTTTTTTATTTATTTATATATTAATCATCGGAGGTCAAATGGTTAGGTAGAAAGCTCATGTTTCAACTGTGTATCACATTCTCCATCACACCCTGGGCCTTCAAGTTTAACTATTTGTGGGTGAGGTAAAATGTATCATGTAAATTGTATATATTATTCAGAAATGATCAATTAAAGACATGTTCATACGTAAGTGTCAAATATGCTTTTTTTTAGTTCTTTGTAAAGTTGATTTGGAAAATGTATTCTCAAAATTGCTTTGGAGAAACTCTGGGGAGCTAAAGCGTTAAACAAAACATAAAATCAATATATCTTATCAATAATGAAACTTCTTGTTTTGAACTGGCAACATGAGCTATGTAGTTGCCAGTTGATTGACAGGTCTGTCATAGTTTGGTGTTGACATAAGCCACACCCCCTCATATAAATAAAGAACATTGATTTCCTCATCTTAATTTCCTTGTTGGTACTAGTCTGATTCAGTACAGCAATGGTTCATATTATAATTTCAGCGCTGTTGATCTGTGGCATGGGTAAGCATTACCGTACTATAATTAATGCAAGTTAAGAATGAATAATTCTAGATTAATTAGCAAATATTAGGTGTGATATACACAGCCTTTTTGTGTGTCATCAATCTATGTGTTCTAAATATTAATATAAAGTTTTTTGTTATCCCTCTGTGGGTTTTAGGTTTGCTCACAGTGACAGCATCCCAGACAACCAATATATCAGCTCATCCAGGAGATAATATCACTCTCTGGTGTCAACACACCTTACAAATTGGAGAATACATGCACTGGTTCAAGCAAACAAACAGTGATGTACCTCTTAGTATTGTGCACATGTGGTTACCTTACAATATTGAAGCAGTGCCAACATATTTAAACGATTTTAAACCAGACCGTCTTGTGATGTCTCTGAACAGCAAAAACAGCTCCTTAAGTATTTTAAATGTGGATATTTCTGATTCTGGTCTGTACTACTGTGGTTGGGCTAGTCGGGGGATCACATTTGGTGATGGAAGGAACATAGACATTAAAGGTAATCTTTCTTTAGCAACAGCATGTAGAGGAACTGCTTGCCCACATTATGTACTGTATTGTAGAATAATATTAAAAATACAGATTTTTTTGCAAAGTACAGACATACAACCTTATGATTTCCAGACTGCAATTCAAAGTTGTGTTGATTTTCTAAATGACTCGTGCATGTATTTTTCAATTCTTCATTTATTGCATAGAGAGGACCATTACGAAACTGAATAATGAAACTTATAAAGTCACAAATAAAGGTGTTTATCATCTTCCTTTCTTTACCATGCATAACATCCATAATTCCAATACAAGTATGCTTTTATCTAGACTGAGTTTTGTTTGGGTAAAATGTTTTTTTTTATTTTACTTTTAACAGATCTTAAGAGGAGTCCAATTTCTGAAAAGTACTGTCCTGGACACATCTTTTATAAACTGACCTTTATTTTTGGTGGTATTGTTGTTGTTCTCATCATCATCATTCCTCTCACACTGTTCATTGTTAAGATCAGAAAAACACAGGAAAAAGGTAATAGAACATCTATTCAGTTCAAGAGACTTAATTCCAGTGTGAATGCTTTCACGTATTGGGTGTGAATGGCAAATAACTGCTGTGAAACTATTTTAATAAGATTGTGAGATGATAAAAAAAAATCAGCAAGTGTATTTAACTAATTATAATGGAAAACAAAATCTGGTTAAAAAACAGCTAAATGTCTCTTTCTCTTCTTGTCACAGAGGCTGATCAGCATGTAACACAACATCATGAGGTAAATATTACATAAATAAAATTATTTGATTACACGATGTAAAACATGATAAGCTCTCTCTCTCTCTCTCTCTCTCTCTCTCTCTCTATATATATATATATATAAATATAGATGTGTGGATAAGCTTATACAGTACATATTCTTGTAGAGTTGCAATTAAAGATCAGATTGACCCGTGTACAAAATGATTTGACTATATGTGCATCTCTGCTGTTTAAAGGAGTTCAAAAATCTGTAATCTATAAACTGACTTTTCTAATATCAATGTTTTAAAAGATTTCTGCAATGTCTAACATTCTTTAGGTGATTTTAAGTTTCTTGTTTGATGATATTTTACATACGGACTGCAGGCCTGCTTCTTTTTTCTGTTTAGTACTACCCATGTTCTTTAAAAAGGACTGCATGGTTGAAATGTTTTTTGTAAGAATCCAGATCTGTAGAACAGAACATTATAACAAAAATAAATATGATGTATTCTTAAATAAAGTAAAAAATCTTGGGTAAAAAATAAAAAGTATTTTGCATGGGTAAAATTAGCATGCGAACAAATCAGGAACAATTTCAGTTAAATTCCACTTTTCTTTTCCTGACTATTTCCCGAATTCCCACAACATCAGAATTACCACTGAATAATAAAATCTACGTAACAACACTAAATGTAGTTTGATGCTACTATAAGTCTATTTTATATATAATAACCTTTGCCTTCATTTTGCGAAACACAGAAGTGCATTTGAATTTTATTTAATAAGAGAAAATTATTTGAATTTAATAAGTGAAAGATTACAGTAGCTCTATTATTAAATGCATCTTTGTGATCGGTTGCAGGATCCTCATTCAACACTGTATGCAGCTCCACGGTTCTCAAAACAGAAACCCAGAAGAGCAGCCAGACATGCTGAGGAAACAGACGTTGTGTATTCTGCTATAGTCCAGCAATATGGTCCATTAGCCTAATTTTATGTTTACAAGCTAATATCAAGCTATATGTTTCATCAAGACTTTAATATTTATATGCTAATGCCATCAATTTGAAAGTGTATGTGGGCTCTGCAATGTTTAATATTTTTGATACAATAAAAGTTGTAAAATCATGTGAAAGTTCCAACACTATCTCACGACCAATTCGTACGAGTTCGACGCATGATTAAAAAGTGTCTAATTCGTACTAATTCGTACGACCTCACTCGTACTAATTCGTACGATTTGTCTAAACCCACGTGATGGTTAAGTTTAGGGGCGGGGTAAGGGGTAGGTCATTCGTACGAATTCATACGAATTGGCCAATTATGTACAAATATGTACGATTTAGCAAAATCGTATTAATTCGTACGAGTGAGGTCGTATGAATTGTTACGAATTAGCCACTTTTTAATCATTCGTCGAATTCGTACGACTTGGTCGTGGTTGGAAAGTTCTACTAAGAACTTTATTTTATCTGTTTATGTACTTCATCATTAAGATATGACCAGGCCCTTGCAGAAGAGGCGGGGGTTGTGAATGACATCATTTCCTATACAGACCCTGACAGGAAGAAGCTGTTCAGTGCAGAATGAGACGTGCCGAGGGGAACTTCAGTGGACCAGATTGCAAAGCTAAAAATATACATTGTTATAATAACTAAATCTATGCACACATTTCAAAACAATGTAGTATGTTAAGAGCAGCAACTGTATAGCCTGATCATGATGAACATTTTGATATTACTCATGACAATTAGCTGAACATGCTTTTTAAAAAAAAAAAAAAAAAAAGTGATGTGTAGACCATGTTCATAAAAAAAAAAAAAAATCATATAAAGGTTTTCTTAAATGTCTGCATGCTAGTGGGTGAACCTGTGCATCAAACAAGTGCATCACAGTTTGACTGTTTTCCACCCACCAGACTGACCCCCGGCTTCTCTCTCACACCCCTCACTGCTGCTAAACCACACATTCACGCTACATGCCTTTCACACTAGTTTCCATAACCACAGGCAAAATACCCCTTGTTTATAAGTGAGGTGACAAGCAAGCATGAAAAAAAATATATACTTGAGAATTTGATTATGAAACGATAATGAAAGTACAAAAAACTTTTAAATTAAGATGCAGATCTTTGTCAAAAATGAAAAATTCCCAAAACACATGGCATATTATTATTTTTATGTTTAATGCATATATAGTAGTTCCTTGTTATAGTTGTTTAAAATACTGCAGAATGCATGCAATGTTACAGACAGACTCAGATTGCAAACTAAAGCTGAAATGTGTGAAGAATTTAAAAGGTCATATGACATTTCAAAAAAAGTCCTTCAAATTGCTTGTATTGTGTATTAATTACTTCCCATGCTGATGGTGCTAAAAATAATCAAAGAAGTGAAAATAATTATGACGATACTAAAATCAAGACCACAATGGTTGTATATAACTATCTGCTTTGTGTATGACAGCCTTATTTTAGCAAAAATAAAACAAAAAACTTTTAAAATTGATTTCTGTTGGATTTCAGGGAATGTCACTGTTCCCCTATTGTATCATTTCAGGCCAAGCTCATTAACCCTAAAATGCAATAAGTAATAAATAAAAAACGATAAACACAATACGTACAATGAATGCTTCAAATTAACAAAGTACATTGTAACCTATTTTTACAGACTTTTAAACAATATTTCTCTTAATGCATAATACATTTTGTGTATCTGTGCAGAGCTGAAACTTATTTTCTTTGCTTGCAAGCACCATTATTTAACAGTCATATTGTGCTTTAATATAGTACTATGTCTTATTTCTATTATTATGTGTTAAAGGCTCAATATTTTCACAATGCACAGTTTAAGTTCTGCAGCTGCATGCATACCACTTGTTAGTTCCTTTCACATGTTGACTAATGGTTTCGGAAACCGACTTATGCCCACTAAATATATATATAAGACAATGAATTCAATCCACAGAGCATAGATTGCGGTCACCCTTTGTTTCTGAAAGTAACATAGAACAAACAAACAACCTTAAGCGCGCTTAGGTCTCAGTGGGTAAAAGTTTCCACTCATCCTCTTAATGCAGTGAAACCCAAGAGTCAAAGTAAAACACAGACAACTGTGATCTGGCTATGTTTAGAGTTTGTCCACTAGCATTACCTGCCAACCCTCCACAAGTGGTGATTATTCAAGAACCTTTATATTATCCTGTAATGTCATGCAGTGGCACAAAAATTGTATTGTACTTTAACATGCTAATAGATCATTTAAATTTGCTGTTATTGTCATTAACATAGGGAAATAATAATTGAAGTATTGTGACATTTAGGGGGAAATGATGAGAATATAAATGTGCTGTAATTGTTTGACAAAGGGGATGTGTCGTGAGTCTGTGTTTTTCTATTGACTGCACATAGGGGGCACTATTTCATTATTTGAAATGTTTTACAGGATACTATTGTTAGAGGTCATGTCAGTGGACTTGATTTTCGGTAATTTTAAATTAGGCATAGAAAGCATGCAAAATGTGTCAAACATCCATGCAAGGCTGAAATATCTGAAATAGATCATGTCTGGATGAGCTATAAGAAGAACTATGACAAAATTCAAATGTTTCCTATAAATACATTGTACTTCTATCTAGACTATAAATAAAATACAGTCATTAAACATTATTTTGTGAGTATGATGTTATTCGGGGTGCAATGGGTCGCCATTGATCCATGATCCGTGCTGATTAGGCCCCTCGGTTTGGCAGCATGTGATTCGCAGATTAATTCAGTATCACATCATTGCAGTACATGAGATCCAGGGGGTGGAGATGGATCCAGATCTAAGAGGTGGAGATTTGTAGGATTAGGGGTGGGGTTAGGGATCAGGGGCGGAGATGGGTAAGTTTAGGTATTTGTCAGGTGAGAGGAGTTTCCTCCCCCTGAATTTCGTGTTCTGCTGTGAGGACCATCTTGATTAATTGCCGAGTTTAACCATCTTTCAGTGAAAGTTTATAATTTGAATGTTTTTTCTTGACAATTTACACATTCAAGCGATTTAAAACAATTCAAGCACAAGAAGAGGTGAAAGGGAACTCTTTGGTTGAGAAAGAAATCAGATAGACTTGTTGTTTGACTACTGCGCTCTGTTACCAGTAGTCATGGCCTCCTAGGTAGGGTTGGGTATCGAGAATCGAGTATCGATTGGAACCGGGACTAACTTTTCGTTTTTCCCGGAATCGTTCAAAAGTTAAAATTTCAATTTCTAGTTTCGATATTCACAGTCTGCCGAGCGGAAGAAGAAACCGCTGAACAACACCAACGAAGAAGCGTCTACCGGAAGTGTTGGCATAACCGCGCGAGTCGAACATGAGTAGCTTACGTCGGCGGTCCAAAGTGTGGCTTCACTTTTCTAAAAATTCACGAAATCTCGGCAAAATGCAAAATTTGTGACAAGTATCTGTGACAGAAGGAGTATTTCCTTCAGAAAGACCGTTGGTTAGCAAGGTTAGCTAAACTTTTTTGACCCTGCCTCTTAAAAGAATCGAAATCGAGAATCGTTAGGAACCGGAATCGAAACAAGGAATCGGAATCAGAATCGTTCAAATTCAAACGATACCCAACCCTACTCCTAGGGCAGCGAAACAAGTGCATTCTGGGAGTTGTTGTCTTTCATCCACATAAGCCAAAAATACATTTTCTGGCTTTTCTCAGTCTAGAAAGCTCCAAATTCAAAACTAATTTCAACATAAATGACTCATTTTAAATACACATTCATCTTTCCAGAGGTGAAGTATCCCTTTAAAGTGACAGCAGCCTATACAAATCTGCTGCTGTCATTAATGTTAATCAAACAACAAAACACATCTTTAACAAAGATGAATCTATATTTAAATACAGAAAATAGTGTTGTTACATCCGTTGCACACATACTCCGTTTGCAGTTTTCTATTCATTGACTCGTTGGGTTCTCTTACCTGCAATATGCCCTTTAAAGTGACAGCGCATAGTTTGTGGTCAAAATGAACACAAATTGACATCAAAATTTAGCAATTTAATCATAAATGCATTTAATTAGAAAAAATGTAGTAATCTCACCATAACTGCATTGAATTAAATACTACTATTTTCACAATCATCTTTTTACTTTAATACCGGAGTAAAGCACGGAAAACTACAATTTACTTCATCAAGGCGACATAATGAACGACACTCGTCTCATTCGTGGAGGTGGAAAAACAAGTTATTTGTGACTGTAAAAAGATTTAAATTATGTAAAAGAAAATGGAAATTTCTGTCAATTTTAAGTTTTAATTTAAAATGTTTGTGATTTTAATATAAGTACATGGTTAAATGTTACCACTTGCTTGAGAAACTTAATATACATTTTATATAGAAGTAGCCTATGCATTGAATAGCATAATACGTTGTTTAAATTGTGTTTAAACGTCAATTAAAGAGTGTGTGTACAAAGAGTGTATAACTTTGTTATATTAAATTCATCTATGCTTATAATTTGTGTATTTGATCTTATTTTATTACTAGCTGTTCATTTGTCTTTAACAATGTTTAATTATTAAAAACTAGATTTTTGCAATGTTCAGTGAGCTTTAAGTAATTAATTAAAATCAAAGTAACATTAATTTTTCTTTTTTTTTCCAAAATCCATGACTCAAAAAACGTAATATGATGCGAACCGTGAGTTTAGTGATCCGTTGCACCACTACTGCTTATCAATATGGTTGAGTAAATAACACTGGGCCTGTTTTTTTATTCTGTGCTTGCTGTTTAAGAAAGAAAATAAAAGCTCAAAAACTACTGAAAATTAGAGTTCACAAAGATTAAATATTACCAGTTGATCATAACACAAGATTCACAGAGACTCCAATCATAAGTAAAAAAGCAAAAGATTAGCATGCTATATGTCAGACAGCCTGAACGGAAAAATCACAACAGCCAATCAGACCCATCATCTAAATTTAGAAAAACAAGGCTTGACTCCTCTAAACCTAGGCGTTTCACACCCACACGTCTTACGAACGCTCCATGAGATGTTACCAAATGCACAGAGAACCTCAACTATGTTAAAACTTCTGATTTTTTTGCTACTCTTTAGGACAGGTGTGTTTGCTCTGGAAGAGAGATAAATCTTACCTTATATTTCTTCTGATCTGCTCTGAAGGTCCTGCGTGTGCTTTTTCTTCTCAGGCTTCATCACATCTGCTGGTGTCGTTCAAAAGAAAGTCCTGGAGACCTTCGCTGCGGGTGAAACTATAACTTTAGAGTGCTTGTTACCTGAAGAGCAAGAGAACTACCTCTCCTGGTTCAAGCAATCTCTGGGAGAAGCTCCAACATGCATCCTCAGTCTCTATGCTGACGCTTTAACGCCAACGTTTTATGGAGACTTCAAGCTCGACACAAGATTGACAGCTGTAAAGAAAAATAATTATTTTACTTTGACTATAAAAGACTTAAAGCCATCAGACACTGGAATCTATTACTGCGGTGCTCGTGACTATGATCATATAACTTTCGGTAATGGACTGTTTTTAAACTATAAAGGTAAGCAAACCTAGCAAAACTATATATATAAAGTATATAATGCATATACAGTAATGTGTAATCCTATTCTAATTTTAGGGGTAAAAACAAGACAACATCACGTTAAGCAGTTTTTATCAGCAGTGAACTCGAGCACTTCTGTAAAAGAAGAGTTTAACCCAGGAGACTCTGTGAATCTTCACTGTACTGTTATCACTGAAAGATGTGAGGGGAATCACAGTGTCTACTGGTTTAGACATGAATCAGGAGACACACATCCAGGAATCCTTTACAGAAATGATCAATGCAGTAAGAGCTCTGAGAAAGATTCCCATACACAGTCTTGTATCTACACTCTCCCCAATCTCAGTTTAACTGACGCTGGGACTTACTACTGCGCTGTGGCCATGTGTGGAGAGATACTGTTTGGAAATGGAAGTAGGCTTGAAATTGGAGGTGAGAAAATTCTTTATATGCGATACATTAAATCATCTTAATTGCTGTTTGAATATTTAGACTTTTTTAAATCTTAGAACCAAATTCGGAGTTGTCCTGGACTGACTTAAAGGTCACAGCTTTGGTAGTCACAAATATATTGTGCTTGGTGATCATCGCTATCCTTCTATGTAAGAGAGCACAAAAACAACAAGAAACATTTTCTGGTAAGCCATTTGCATTTTAAGAATATTGAGATCAGATTGCATGATAATGTTGATTATTAGAGCATTACTGACACTGATTATATTACATTTTAAAAAAGTATACATAAAAGTATTACTGTCATTAACAAAAGATGAAATTAAATCAACCTGAATTCAATGTTCAATTGTAAAACACAACAAAATGTTGATTTTATCATTGTGAGGTTTGATTACTTGAGTACTTACTGCAAAAAACACAAAATGTGTAAATATCATGTCATAACTTAAAAGAAAGTATATTCTGCACATTCTTTGCAGAAACCCAGCCATTACAAACAACACTTTCTTCGTCTCCTGCTAATGAGGTAAAATTAAAAATATATGACATTGCTTTGTTTTATTAATTTATCTATGTGTATTGAGTACGTTGGTGTTGGTTTTAGGGTGTACCAGTGGAGCTCAGTTACGCAGCGGTACATTTCCCTGGAAGAAATGCAAACAGACACGAGACTGAAAGAAGTGCATGCACAAATGTAGTGTACTCAGCTGCTAGAGATTACAGTAGTAAATAATAATTCTGTGATGTAACATTTAAATGAATGATGCAAAGTTGTATCTGATGTACTGTATCTTAATGGTGTTGTGCGCTCTAATAAAAGAAATGCCATTGCCTTACAAAAACTTGATTCTATTATTATCCACAACAAGCCTAACAGTTATAAACACTGAATGACTTTTTAAAGTGAAGTTTTAAATTCATTGGTGGAAAAACATTTCATGAAATGTATTTCTAGTTGCTGAGAGCCTTATTCTTTCTCAAAGAAATGTCTTATATTAGTGAACTTGTGATCAGAGAATCAAAACTGAAATATTGCAATTTACCAGTGTTGTAGTCGAGACCACCTCACTCGAGTCCGAGTCGACACCGAGACGAGAGAGAGTCGAGTCCGAGTCAAGACAGAGTCCATAGAGAGTCGAGTCCGAGACCAGAGACGGTCGAGTCCGAGTCGAGACCGAGACCAGTGAGGGTTGATTACCTAATTTACTTTTATTTACTTAGAGAAATCCTTTTTTTTTTTTTTTTTTACTGAATTTACTTGGAGTTTAAAAAATATGATCAGTTTAGGGTAAAAAGGCCACATAGTAGGTGGTGTTAAAAGTAATTTTATTACAATTTGTCATGCGCAGTTGCGCACTAGAAAATCACCAATCACTGGGCGTGTCAATCAATTTAAAGAAATATTTTATTAATATACATTAATAATCATGAAAAATATTTTTAATTGAACTCGATTGGACTCGGGAATAATTCCGAGTCCTAAAAAAAAAAATGTTCGAGTACAAGTCAATTCCGAGTCCAAATGGACACGAGTCCATGACAAGACCAAGACCATTAAAATATGGTCTCGAGACCGAGTACGAGACGAGTCCGAGTCTCGAGTACTACAACACTGCAATTTACATTACTATGTTAATGACTAAGAGGGGCAAAATACAACTACACTTAAAGGGATTCACTTTGAAATTAATTTTTGATATGTTTTAGCTTACCTCAAGGGCATCCAAGATGTAGGTGTCTTTGTTTCCATAATATTTTCAATTTTGACATTTTTCAGTCAACCCGTTGTTGTCTATCAGTCATACACTGGAGGCAAAGGGGGTCCACCAAAAAGCATGCACAGAGGTCAAAATTAAACATGATTTAATGAATCATGTAATGAATCACGCCTCGTGTAATCACAGTGACGTCCAAGTAATCTGAATCAGTTGTGCAATGTCCAACTGAACCGAACTGAAGCAGTTCAATGTTACGCCGGAAGTGATCGCTTGCGTGTGACGTCACTCAATATTTACACGGAGATTTCGTAAGTTTTACCTTTTACTAAACATATTTAGATCGTAAATATGTTTACGATCATATTTAAATCGTCTTCCACATATTTAAATCGTCTTCCATTGCGGTTTCCCATATATCTAAATATGTTTAGTGAAAGGTAAAACTTCCGAAATGCGCGCAAGCGATCACTTCAGGCGCATGCGCAGACCGAAGCGGCCGTGCCGTCAGATCATTTTGTCATGGCTATGATTACAAGAGGTAAAAACGATATAAATACTGTTCGTTTTCTCACTCAAACCGCTCGTTTCGTGTCTTACGCCATCAATGTGTACTTTCATTTACGAGTCATTAAATCATGTTTAATTTTGACTTCTCTGTGCATGCTTTTTGGTGGACCCCCTTAGCCTCCAGTGTATGACTGATAGACAACAACGGTTTGACTGAAAAATGTCAAAATTGAAAATACTGTGGAAACAAAGACACCTACATCTTGGATGCCCTTGAGGTAAGCTAAAACATATCAAAAATTAATTTCAAAGTGAACTATCCCTTTAACATATTCAATGTGTGGCCCTCAATATTATATATATATATATATATATATATATATAATGTTGATTGTTGATATATATATATATTTATGTTCATGTGACGTGACTATAACACACAAATAAGCTTATCTGAACCATGTGAAGTAGAATTTCACTTGTTTAGTGATGATAATGCTCGTCTATTTAGCTCCACCTGCAGTTGAGAACCGAAATTGCAAAGGTGAAGCAGTTCAAGAATTAAAATGTTTCAATTCAGCGTCATGCATATTACATTTTTATGGGTTCTCCTTCAAAGCTTCCTCATTTCATAGTTTTTAAATATTTCTTTTAATATCTATATTAATTCAAACAAAAATAAATGTCCTTTATTTATTAAAATAAACTGAAAATAGTACAAACTGTTTGTTGGATGTTTTGAAAAAGTATTATATTATTATATACAGTGTTGTGCAAGTTACTTCCAAACTGTAATACATTAGGTATTA
The DNA here is from genome assembly GCF_988280905.1 of Pimephales promelas. Lineage (NCBI taxonomy): Eukaryota > Metazoa > Chordata > Actinopteri > Cypriniformes > Leuciscidae > Pimephales > Pimephales promelas. Next base: position 44,951,884 of record NC_142769.1, on the reverse strand, counting down.
CTTGTTACTGTTATTTAAAAGTAATTCATTACCTTACAATATTACTGTCTCAGAATTGTAATGCGTTACATTACTCATGTATTACTTTTGAGTTACTTTCACCAAAATAACTAAGTAGAATTTAACTTTTGGGCTGTAACGATATGCAATATGAAACCGAAATCGCGATTCGCCACATCCACGAACCTACAGAATCGCGACACACCTCTTCCAACTCCAGCGTTATTCTCCTTACCGTCCATATCCAATGCTGCCTTATCTTTAAATTAGGCTATTAGTATTATTTGAAGTTAACATTATAAAATACGTAGACCTACACCACAAACTAGTTGAGGATAAATTATTTAAAATTGGGGAAGTCCAGCATTATGGACATGATGACATTTGCAGTCAAAACTTGAAATAAAAATTCTCAGAAAATTCATGTATTGAAACGTATATAGGCTACTTCCTTAAAGGACTCCAGACATTAGACAAATATCAGTCTATGTTTTATTTTTAATATTAAGGAAAAGACACACATTCATGCCTGACAAAAAAAAAAATAGGAGGCAAAATATATTTTTTGTAATTCTGTTAATTACACTGCACAAATCGGATGAGGAAGGGTTGGCTCTCCAGTCTCCATAGAACTTAAAATATTCATTTTATTTTAGTTTTCGTGTTCGCATTTATGAGGAAAAAACAATGTTACAGACGCGACCGCTCTGAACTGGCACTAAAAGACTGCTTTAAAACTTTCACATAGTCTGTTGCCTTTAAGAAGTAGAAGCAGACAATACACTGTAATACAACTGTAATACAAGCCTCACTGAACATGTAACGAGTAAAATATTACTGAAAATTGATTAGTAATGCCTTACACTACTGTGTTACAGCAAAAAGTAATATGTTACTGTAATGTATTACTTTTGTAATGCGTTACTCCCAACACTAATTATATATTATATATAAGTATTATATATTATGCAAAACATACTACTTTAGTTAGTGTTTGTATCAATAATGTGGGTCTTTTACCTCCAGAGAGCAAAGCCCTCTTCGCCACCTCACACATTTGTGTGATTTTTAGGTGAAACATAAATTATATTATTTAATTATTAATACATAATTATTATTATTAGTCAACTCAACTCAACTCAACTTTATTTATAGAGCACTTTCAAGACCACAAGTGGAACCAAAGTGCTGTACATAATGAATAAAATAGAAAGTAAAGTAAAGAAACAAAAAAAACAAAACAATACAAGCACATGACATATGACATTATTAAAAAAAATAGTCATACTGATATAAGAACATCATGTTTGGGCCAAATTGTGCAGCCTTACAAGTAGTCAAAACAAACCTGGTGTTCTTTTACCAATTTTTTTATTATTATTATTTTTTTATCGTGCATCCCTAGTTGTTCCTGATATAAGCATGTTCACCTTTGTTTTGTTGTTGTTTTTATTAATTTGAAAATCAATATATTGTTTTACCTATGTGAATGAGGGGGCAGGATGATGTTCACATCATTTTAAAAGCAAAACTTCTAGGCTACAAGATCCAGTTCTCAAAAGTCTTGTGAACAAATATTCAGTATGGGTTTTATGGCCTTATTTCAGTCATTTCAGCCATGGTGGAAACAAGCATCCATAAGTTCAGCCCCACCTTCTCATTAACATAAAATTTGCATACAGACTGACTTTCAAAATAAATGTAAAAAATGATGTCAATATTATTGCGAAACGCTTTGAAGTCTAGAAACATTTAGAAAAAATATATTTGCAGTATCTGTTTTCACATGTGCTTTTAAATATTGGCAGTCTTGCCTAGAGATTGTAATGAAAATAAAACTTTAAATCACCAATTGCATTTTATTTTAGACAGGGACAATGCATTGTGACCATGAAAATGAAATAATTAAATTTTCAATTGTCACATAGGCCTATTATTATTATTTTTTTTCCTAACAAATTTAAAATAAAAATTTAAATGCTTAAAAAGATCAAATAATAAATCAAAGTCTCAAAACAGCTGCTCAAATGATAAATCAAATGCTAATTTATTTCCTCATTCGGGGAAGCGTGAACTTCAAAAATCGAATTAATACTCATTTTAGTTTTTTTAGTGTTTGATTTTTAACTTTCATTATCAACCAACCAAGTATAAACTTGATATGAAAAACACTCAAATTTAGGAGGGCACAGTGCTTATTAAAAATGGATGAAAATATTTGCCAAATTCTCAATGTGCATTAATCAAAGATACACTTATTGGTATGGGATTTCTTTTAAAGTGGATTCCCGTTCACTCAAGGAACTCTTTTCCTTTTTATCATTCTGTAAGTAGAATATATCACACGTTTCTTGCATCACCCAACATCATGCGTGTGTAAGTTTTGAATGTGTGCATGTGTGTTATAACAAAATATTCCTCAGGCATAAGAACACAACTGGAGTTGAAAACATTAACATTTATTTATTGATTAAGAGGTTATACATTTTATGATAAATATGGTCTTTTATTGTATAATTGGCAAAGATACTATGATTCAAATTGCATTTCTATACATAAATACAAAATCTGAGGTAGGGCCTCAAGGATTTATGAGATTTAAAATAAATTATGCCTTTTCATATACGTTTATTTTCCTCTTTTTATACGCTTTACTTTCTTCTTTTTTTTGTCCGGCACAGAATTCAAAATCTAGATATTTTTCATATTTATACTCTACAATTCAACTCAAAGGATGCCATGATCTGTTGGAGGTACATATCTGTATCCATAGGCAGATTTCCCCCACATAAAACACACAGAAATATATGACATTACCCAAGTAATAAGAAATTTTACCTATGCTCCGATAGGTCCACAGTAAAGTGCCAAATGACACGACATACATTACAATATAGACTGACCACATAATGACTGATTGGAAGCTACTCTGTATCATAATTCTGAAATACATATAATAGTTTATTACCAGAGGACATCTATAAGGCCAAAGGTTACCTGAAGATGTCATTTAACATATTGGCACACATCAATAATGAAGGATGAGTGGCAGTATCTCAGTCTCCTAAATACACAGAATAATATATTTCATTTCTTCATATATATATATATAGGCTATTTTTATATATATGTATACGTATATGTCTTTTTCTTTTAGAATATATGTTCTTTTTAAGCTTATTTTTTTTCAGAACCCTATGAGAAGTTCTCCTTCTTTGGTTGCCTACTGCCCAGTGTCGCCCTGTAGGTAGGAAAGGTGGTAAAGAGGGACACGTTGGAGAAAAGGAGAGTAAAAGGGAAGCATACATGGACAAACAATCCACAGCAACACACACAGCACATGCAAGACTGTTACCTATCATTTTTTCCCCCCAAAGATTATGTGTTACTTGAAGGGGGGGGTTGTAACAATAGCTCTCGGACAGACGTACAGCAACACAAGGACTAACAGAAACTCCATCCAGAACCTCAAATATTACAACAATGATCACAGCAGCCGTACACAACTCGGACATTGACGTGTGCTTTGTGTGGTGTTTGTTGTGCTACATAACCTGGATCTTCAATTCGAGTAAAAAGCACTCGACTCTTACACACAAATGAAACATCTGCGATGCATTGAAGGACCAAGGACCTCAAACTGACTACCAGGCTGCATTTGACCATGTCTGGATGGTTGGATAAATATAAATCTAAACACTAAGCGCTGCATATTATTCCACACATCCACACGCACGTATAATACACAGAGAGTAAGATTAAACATGTATCAGAAAAAGCATCTCTAATATACTGAGGAGCACCTTTTTTCTTTTATAAATGCTCTATATTCAAGGTGATCTGCATATTACATGGCTTTTGAAACGCATCACTTCCAGGCAAAGTCATTATTCTCAATGTTATTACTTGCATTGCGTGGGCAGTGTGGTTCGCTTCACTTGTAGCACTAACTAAATCATATCCACACCACTAAAAAGTGTCTTTAATTTAGGCTTTTTATCGTTGTGGTGGTGGAAAGCAACAACATATTATATATATATATATTTTTTTTTTTTGCGTGATGTTTGATCAAAGTGCTTTTGTACGCAAGTTTGGTCAGGTTTTATTACTAACCAACTAAAAATCAATTGCCTAAAGCTATACTACAAGAGCATTAGCCATATTTACAGTCCAAAGCTAGAAGTGGGACACTAATAAGATGAAGGATTCGATTGGGCAATGAATATAATATAAATCTGACAGGGAACGGGATGTATAACAATGACATACGAAGCTCCCACAAACTCTAATCCAACATCTAAAAAGGTTAATAGAACGGAGTAATACCTGAGACCCTGTTTCATGAAAACGTACAGACAATCGGAGATGGAAAACGCTCAAAAAAAGGAGTGTGGTCCTCAAGCGTCTATCACAGAAATGTCCTTTTTTCTAATCTACATAAGCAATTGTTAATATAGCGTGTTAGCTATGCTATTAAAACGCTTGGCTTGCCACACATACAGTACCACCACTCCTTAGTTTTTCCTCTACCTTTCTTTTATGTACTCCATGAAAACTGTGCACTGCATCAGAAAAGAATAATAGGATTCACATAGTCTATGAACAGATCACAACACATACTCTAAATATTAGTATACATAACTGCTATAGTTGGCCGTTGAGCACTACTCTAAACAACACTAAAGGGTATTATTACAGTTTTGCATGGCTACATTTTCTTTGAAGAAAGGGATGGATCTACACTACTAGAACCTAGACTATGAGTTTGGCTTCTATAACACTGTAGAGGTATTTCTAACAGGTTAGTATATTGTAGGATTGCTTATAATTCACAGAGACTGAAATGTGCTCACTTCCCTCCATAATGTAGTATTAATACACACTATACTATGCAGTATTTTATAAATCGAGGAAGTCTGAGGCACATGGTACAGCTATAAGTGGACACAAGTCGAGAGCGATAGTATGAGGCCAGAAAAGAGTGTGTTCACTGCGCACTACTCAGCAGTTTTTCTCATACGTGTTTGCTACGTTTAAGAGATGACAAGCAAATAGACATAGAAGAAATATAAATGTTATTTTCCTCTTTTTTTCTCTTTTTTTAACATCAGCAGTCACTTCGTCATGAAAAAAAAGAATAAAAACCACTGCGTGACACACAATCAGTCAAATATTGCCTTAACAGTTGCAACTGCATCATTTATATTGCCTCTGAGAAAAAGGTTCAGCTGGGATCGGTGTATCAGAATGACCTCCACTGTCAGAATGACTGCGAATAATAATTCAGAAAACCAAATCATAGGGAGTTGTCTGTGCTTTCCACCTGAAAGACCCCTCTAAAAGTGCCAGAAGAGGGGGGGGGATATGGCTGAAAGAGAACGGTAGGGGAAAAAGGGGGAGGTTGAATGGGCTAAGAGTTTGATGTGAGTGCAGGTCTCACCCTCAGAGGCCTCGGGGAATTGGGCACTCACAGGGAAGTGAGGAGGATTATTGATATTGGGCTGATAGCTGGAAATCTTTAGGGGGAAGTTTGAGGCCAAGCGAGTTGGTGCCCAGTGGGTCGATCATGTTCTTGTAGCGTTCGCCGCGGTGTTTCATCAAGAATGGACCCCAGTCGGGTTGAGGAGAGCAAACCAACTTCAGCCGCTGCGGAAAGAGAGAAAGTCCATCAGAATCGTGTGACGGGTGCTTGGTTTGCATCCTATCTTGACTGATTGGTTTAGTTTGACCTTACCAAAAAACTACTAAATTACAGAATTTTATAAAACATTTGAAATAGTATCACTTTGATGCATTTTTTTGTTTTTAAAGCACTTTTAAAAAAAAACTTTTGCTGATAATTTACTCACCCCCACACGTCATCCAAGAAATCTTTTTTCATTCATTTTGATTCAAGATTCACTCATTTTGATGAACGAGTTCGAACAGGAGAGTCTTTTTTTTAATTATTTCAAAGGATGAACTAGCAATTTCTTTTTACGTATTATATGCCCTCATATACGCTAAACAGTTTTAGAAATAAAACTCTTTACATTCGATTATCATGAAAACAAATCTCAGAGAATGGTCGACTAGGTACCAATGTTTTATTAGACCAAAGGTTCATTTTGCGCCGGAGTTCTCCTTTACAGTTTTTTTTATTCGCTTTGGTACTATTTTCACAAGTAAGGTGTACATTTTCAAAACTCTTAGTGCTAATATCACAACAGATCATCAAAAGTGCACTTTTTTCAAACATTTCATCATGTTTTCAACTGTGTTAGTACAATTCACACAATCACAAAGTATCCTTTTCACAACACAAAATAAGTGTTTCATCTACATTATTGTTTCATTCACAGTAACTGCCTTTCATAAAGCTCTTACTATCAAACTTTTGATTTGCATCTCTTTTTGTTCAGTTTAATACTTTTGTCTATTATTTAATCCAACAGATCTTAATGGTTAATCAATTAATCATTTGGTAAACCTATAGATTTTCATTTCAGCAATATACAGTATATGGATTTTGAGAACTACAGAAATAAAATGTGTGTTTGTATGAATATTTAAATTACATGTAACCAGTAACCACACATGATGAATACTCGTTATAGCTAATTTTATTTTTTTATTTTTTCACAATTTTTTTCACAGTCTGACCACAATTGGCCACTATGTACTGTAATGTGTGCACTAAATGTTATGTTTTGTTCTTCTTTAGTTACATTTCATTATAGAAAGTATACCTATATTACAATTATATCTGAAAAATAAAAACTATAATTTGCCTAAATGATTGTAAAGGATGTCTTCATTGATCCTTCATTTGATTAGGCCTACATATATGATTGATATTTGGAAATTATAGATTATGTAAATGTTGGGTACTGTAAGTGTATTGCCTAATGTTACAGTAAAACTGTGTAATCTGTCTTTTATAGTACTGTAGCATATTCATTTCAGCACTTCTAAGGCCGATTTGAAACATGTATCTTACATTGTTTGCTGTTGGATGAACTGATTGTTAAAAGTACTAAACTGAAAGAAGATCATATTGTTGTGTTTCAGTGATTAAACCAAATGTTCTCATTACATATTACAATAATCTTGTGTTTGAAATAATTATTATGTGGACTGAAAACATGTGCAACTGACTGAAAGCATTACATCAGGTTTTGAAAGAATGACTAGCTGCGTTACAAGTGTGATCAGTTTGGATCTTTGCACTAAGAGTTTTGAAAATGTACACCTTACTTGTGAAAATAGTACCAAAGCGAATAAAAAAAACTGTAAGAGTAATTTTTTAGTGGATATTGTCTTGTCAGCACATGTGTTTTGTGTATCTGGAATGCATTTATTGACAGCCTACCCAACCCACTATGGGGTAACTATTAACTATTTTTTCAATTTTTTCTGATAAAAAATAAAGGGTGAAAACACTAAAATGGTAGTTTTTTCCCCCGCAATATTTCCGGCAGGGCAGACCCTCTAATTATTTGTTCTTAGGGTCAAAGTTAACAGAAAAAAAAACATAAATAAAAAGTACGGCAGACTATGTCAGGTTCAAACCATTTTATTGAGCTTTTGTGACTGAGTCCTCGACTATAATGACTAACGTTTTCCACTTTTGATGTCATTTCTAGCAAGAAATTATTATTGCAGTAAATTAATATTTGCTTTGCTTGTAGATCTTTAAACAGTTATGCTTCCTTCATACGCAAAGGCTACATGCAAAGACATTGCCTGATAACCTGCCTAAATTCTAGGAAGCAGCCAATTGAATGTCTAAAGTGGACACTTGAAATTAAGTTTTACCACCAAAACACCTCTCCCTTACCTCAATAAATGATCCAGGTGCGAGGTGCATCTTGATAACAAACATGATGGGAATCCATATAACAGAACAGATGACCATAAGCCAGCCGAGTACCATTGACCAGGTCGGATAAGTGTATTCCTCATAAGTCATCACCTTCCACTGGTAGAGACTAAGTGCCAAAATAAACTAGAGAGTGAGGACGAGAGAGAGAGAGGGTCAGTGGCAGTACTATCCAAAGTTATAGCACTGTTTACTGTGCGCATGCAATGTCACTGGATGTCGAGGTATCTCCAGGAATGTTCATTTAAGACTTTGTCTCATCTGTATAAGGTGGACATACTGTGAGAATGGTTGGTGTGACAAAAGCCCAGCAGATTCTCCAAAACCTGTTTGGCTGGAACCCAATCATCATCTCAATGTCCTCGCAGAACCGTTGTAGACCTGCACCACAAATAAAGGAAAGAAGGAAGGAAAAAGAAAGAAAAATAAATTAATACATTTGGACATTTATTTCACAAAACTAAATTTAGTCATTCATCTATACATACACATTTATATATCAAAAATAACAAATAACTAAAAAACAGGATTAACTGGCTTAGCAAACATTTTAGCTTGAGTCCACTCATTATTACATGCTTGTTTCTAATTTTCTTTTTTCATTACCTAAAAAGATCTGATCCCTGCTGTTTCACCAAAAATAAATGAGTGTGGCCATGAGATCTAAAGATAAATTGTAATTTAAACTTACCATAAATGTATGAGATTCCAACCAGTTCAAATATGGCAATGATGACCAGAGAGTAAGAGGCTGCATATGTGTCCACCAGCTGAAGCATGTACATTCCACTCTGTAGATCAAAACACACACATACACACAATTCAAAATACAAATAGTTATCTAATGAAACCCAATCTACAAATCACCCAATTAATTACTAAACCTTCAAATTAACTTTCATTCCTGACCATTCCATTGAACTGCTTTAGGAATTTCATTTCAGTATATATTTGCTTTATATTGATTAGTAGAGACTAGCCACTTTAATTAAAAGGGATACTCCACTTTTTTTGTAAATAGGCTCATTTTACAACTCCCCCAGAGTTAAACAGTTGAGTTTTACCGTTTTCAAAACCATTCAGATGATTTTCTTTTATTTAGAAGAATATCAGTAACCAGACAGTTTCTGGTCTCATTGACTACCATAGTAGGAAAAAATATACTATGGAAGTCAATGAGACCAGAAAATGTCTGGTTACTGACGTTCTTCTAAATATCAGAAAATCGGCTGGATGGATTAGAAAATGGTAAAACTCAACTGTTTAACTCTGAGGGAGTTGTAAAATTAGCCTGTTTCCAAAAAACGTGGATTATCCCTTTAAAGTGTGCTATAAAGGTAAAGGTTTTGCAGTTGGGAATAGTAAATGTCCTACCTCAGTGATCATGGGGAAACCCAGCACAAAAAAGGCCAAACAGCAAATCAAAGTGAACTGAGGCTTGTGTTTACGCAGGTATGCGGGGAACTCATCAGAAACTGACGTCACTATAGTTTCTATGGTGGCAAACTAGAGAGAAACCAAAGTGTGAACAACAAAAAAAAGGATTTAGTTATTGTATTTATTCATCTTTCACATTTCACATGTCTAACATCACAGATAACATGTCTCCACTTCAGTCCACTGTAGAAAATTGAAGCCAAAATATCCCTGAAATGGCAGTTGACATTGTGCCGATTGTTCTTTGGAGCTGGAGTATCAAGGTCCACACACACACACCTCAGCTCCTGAGGACTCAATCAAGGCGCATGCATGTTACGAGTTCAGTCTATAGGCGTATATGTTTCTTTACAAAGTGACATACCAACTACTGGCTATGAATAATACAGCGTTTTTAGTCGTTTTTCCGAATCTGTGTGAACGTGGATAACTTTAACAATGTTGTTGTATGAATGCAAAAACGCAAAAGAAAAATGTTTACGTTTTTAGTACATGTTGTCGTATGACTGTAATAGAGCTGCACGATTCGGGATAAATTGAGAACCACGATTCTCCCAAGATTCTGACTAAACAAAATAAACTAATTTAATAGAGGTTCTGACAAACATTAATTGCAGGAGTCAATTTAAAAATGAATGTGAATTGTAAAAAAACAAAACAAAACAGAAAAAACCCAGAAAAGTCATGAATGATTCAATAGCCCCTTTCAAACAGCTATCCCGGTAAATTACCGTAAAAAACAAAAAAAACAAAATGACTTTACCAGTAAATCGAAATATGTGCTGTTCACACAAGCAACAGAGTTCTGGCTTTTTGACAACTGTTGTTGACAAATCTCTTCATCCACACGGACGAGGAGCGCTTTAGTTTTGGTATCACTTCAATTTGAAGACATTTGTAAATGTAAACGCATCATCATTTTATATATGGTCCAGAGCGATTGCTCTTTCAAAGGCTTCTGATTGGCCCAAATCAGTATATGTGCTGCGTTCACACAGCGCATATACTGATAATTTACTGGTAATGTTACAACAAAGCTTATATTTGAAAAGATCTGTTCCTGGTAATTTACTAGTATAAAGACTGTATGTGTGAAAGGGGCTAATGACTTAATATTCATAACTGGATGAATCACCATTTTTTAATGAAAAATTACTTTCAAAAGGTGGCTTGCTCCATTTTGATTACTACCATAGACATCAGTGTTTATATGTGTGAACTATAAACCTTTATCCCAGAACATCTGTGATAATAAGAATATTTATAACATAGAAATAATGATAATGTGTGGTTGAAAAGACTGTGAAGCGGTTTTATTTATTTATGACAACTGCTTTCTATGGGTCAGCGCCAATGCAAATTTGAATGTTCCGGTGGGATTTTGTCAAAGGATTAACACATACCTGGTTAATTGTCACTTATAAATGAGATAGCGTGGGTGTTTGAATCACGATATTTTAACAATCAATAATGCAGCTCTAAAACGTACCCTAGTTAAAAACAAACAAAAACATACGTCAGCATGATAAAAACTACCAGACAGAAACCATCTTCAGAAAAACATTATTTGAAGTGCAATTGGATTTTTTAGTTTGGCTTGTGTCCCATTCAGGGTTAATAACCTATACTGCAACCAGCCACTGGGGGGGATACAAATATTTTGGCTTCATTTTTTAGGACGTGTGTGGCACACTTAACTATCACATAACAAACTGATGAAAAAACTGTAAATCATAAGATTTATTTTTGCCATTACCATAGTATCCAGACCAAGTGTGAGCAACATGAGGAAGAAGATGATGGCCCAGAAAGGTGACAAGGGCAGCCTAGTCAGAGCCTCTGGATACACCACAAACGCAATACCTGGACCTACAAAAAAAGCATATTTACAAACCAGAAGCCTTTTAGATCTGATAATAGTGCAAACAGCATGATGGGCTTCATATATTTCCACAAACACGAGCACCAAAACTCTGATCACAGTTAATTAAAGTGTACCAAGCACAAACACATGCACTCATACTATGTACCTTCATCTGCCACGCTCTCGATGGGGACTTTGAGCTCATGAGCCATGAAGCCAATAACTGAGAAAATGACAAAACCAGCAAATATACTGGTGGCACTGTTTGTACACGTCACAATGAGAGTATCCCTACAAAACAAGAGACAGAGCACCTTATGTCATTTTATATCCTAAATAATATTATTGAATGCCTATTGAATGTCTACAATCCCTTGCACAGTCAGTTTTGCAATATTCTTTTTACATGAATGTGAAACAATAATAGTGATCCTCTTTTTGTTGGTTAAAGAGACTTATTTGTGTACATTCGATAATTCAGAAAGTACACGCTTGTTTATACTGTACATCAGATTGGTCTCAACAAAACTTAATCAATGTACACTAGTGTTAAAATGTCTGGGATCAGTAAGGCTGCATTTATTTGATCAGACAAGTGAAATATTATTAAAATAAGTGTTTTTGGTTTCACTTTATCACTCTTAGAAGAAATGGTTCTATTTAGAACCAGAAATGGTTCCATCCCCCGCTTCATATATGGAACTCTATATAGAACCATTTTTTTTGGCAAAAGGTTCTATTGACCAAGTATAGAACCCCAGAGTTCTATATAGAACCCAGAGGAACCCTTTTTTAATAGTGTATAGAACCTTTTAGGGGTTCCAAATACGTAGCGCTGATAGAACCTTTTAAGGTTCTATATAGAACCTTTTCTTCTAAGAGTGTAGGGTATACTGAGTAATATTAATTAACTACATGTACAAACTTACTATAAGGTTAGGGTTAAGATGAGGGTTTGGTTTAGAGTTAATTGCATGTAATTATGCATAATTTATACTACTAAACAGTAACTGTAACAATGACATTGTAAAATAAAGTGTTACCGTGTTCTCTATTAATATATTTTCAAATGTCATTTATTCCTTTGATCAAAGCTGAATTTTCAGCATCATTACTCCAGTTTTCAGTGTCACATGATCCTTCAGAAGTCATTCTAATATGAAGAAACATTTATTACCTGCCAATTTGATCAATTAAATGCATCCTTGCTGAATAAAAACATTGATTTCTTTTTTTTCCCCTTTTATTTCTGACCTCAAACTTATGAACTGTAACTGACAGTGCTAGTTACCTGTAACAGTTGTTATGGAACTTATTGTAGGATGACAGGGTTATGAGGCCTCCCCATGCTGCAGACAGAGAGAAGAAGATCTGGGTAGCAGCATCCTTCCACACCTAGAGTTAAAGAGAGAAAGAAACGCAGACAGGTGGAAGAAGAAAAATAAGACTGAATCTAGAGGAGCGTCCATCAAAAAGAAAACATTTGACTTTAGTGAATAAAAAATATTCTTTCTATTACCTTGGAATCATTGAGTTTTTCCCATTTGGGTGTTATGAAGTAAAGGATCCCAGAACCGGCCCCTGGCAGAGTGACCCCTCGGATCAGCAGGATGACCAACACCACGTAAGGGAACGTGGCAGTGAAATACACCACCTGAAAAACAAGAAAAATAGTGAATAACAATGTTTTAAATCAAAGAGATTACAAGCCAGTAGTTTAAAGATCAATTTATTGATTTGCTCCTAAAGCTATTGCCAATGTTTTGCCTTAAAAAATAAAACAAATATGAACCCGTCTAATATTTCTTATGGCAAATTAAAAAAAAAAAAACACACACACATTTAAGAATTGGGGTTATTTTTATATTACTCACAGTTTTGGTAATCTCTAAAATGAACTGTCTGATGATTGTATATTACTGTACAAAGCCTTAATTTCTCGTTTTTTAAGAGAGAGATTCTCCAAGAAAGAGATTCTGCAAATAAATATCATACATTACAAAAACTGACTTGTCTTGACCCCCCAAATCCATCAATTAAACACACAAATGGCTACTGAAACTTTAATAATATTAAACACTTTATACCATTCAAAGATCTAGGGTCAGTAAGATTTCTTTTTTTAGCAAGGATGCATTAAATTAATCAAAAGAGACAGAAACGACTCTAAAAAAGTATATTTTTAACTCTCTATTCATCAAAGAACCCTAACAAATGACCACGTCTCCACAACAATATTTAGCAGCACAACTGTTTTCAACATTGATCATCATTATAATTAATGTTTCTTGAGCAGCAAATCATCAAGTCTTCATGTAACACTGAAGACGAGTAATGATGGTGAAAATCCAGCCTTAACCATAACAGCAATACATTACATTTTTAAATATAGGCTACTGTACATAAAAAGGAAAACAGTTATTTACACTGTTATAAAATGTTTCACTGTAACTCAGCCTTGGTGAGCATAAAGGAATTCTACCAAAAATATGGTGTGTATTCATTTCTGAAAACTCAGTGTTAGCTGATTTCTTTAAAGAAGATGAGTGACTATTTACTGTAACTTGCCACAAATGAACTGGGCTTTGCATTGGACCAGAATGAGGCCTGCAGGCTTCTCTTTTATCATACTTCCTGTAAATGAGAAATAAGGAGAGAAAATAGTCAACCTGCTTTCTTACCTTCCCGGAGGACTTGATTCCCTTAGCCAAAGAGGCATAAACAATAAACCAAGCCAGTAAAAGGCAAGCAGCCAAAGGCCAACGGATGTCACCTGGGTATTCAATACCCTTAGAAATATGCAACACGTTATACCTATCAAGAAAGCAGAAAGATTTAATCTACAAAACATTAAACACCTTAAAACACAGAAAGATAGATCGAAAATCACACTTACTTGAAATACTCCTCACTAGGGCTGACATAGGTTTTATTGTCCATCGTCACATTTAACAGTTTACTTAAATTCCCGACAGCATTTGCAGATAAACAGAAAGTAGTGTTCTTGACTGATGTGATGTTTCTGTCCCTTAGTATACAGGTGTCTGGCCAGAAGAAACAATGAAAGAACTTGGAATGAACGTGATTTTTCCCCCCCAGTTTTCATCATAATTCACTTCCTAGTAATCAATAATCAAATCCAAGAAATCAATCATAGCCATTTCACACACATCCACACAATAGACCTTATTCACAGCAGCGCCATCTTTGTTTTTAAAAGGAATAAAAGCGAGGCTGTGAGGGTTAGACACACATCTCTTCAGTGGGTTCGAGTGTTTTTGAATTGCTCTACTGACGAAACACTGCAAAAATACATTTCTAAGTAGAAAATATGAGCTGCGGAAAATTACAAGTGATCTAAGCGCTTTATACAGTCTCATTTTCATTCAAACCTGGCATGGCGCTGCTCTGAATAAGGTCTATACAGTCTTTGATATTACTTTGGCGTTACTCAGACCAGCCACGAGGTGGCAGTGCATCTCACTGCGGCACTGCACCAACTCTTACAGTAAATTTGTCAAGCAAGCAGATTTTCTGCTGAATTCACCAAAAGAACGACATTGAGAAAAGCGTTTTAAAACGATTTGCAACGTAAAATGCTAACAAATTCTATCAAGTAGGCCTACACAATAAAGCCCCAGAGTTTTCATTCTAATCTAATTGTTAAACATTCATTATGATAAACCACACACAAAACATGTTCACTAATCGCACAATGTGGAAAAACAATAATCCTAAATAAAATAAAAATGCAAAATCCATTTGAATTGCAAGATGGTAAATCAGTTTTGGTAGCAGACAAAATAAACATCTGTCAAGTCATCAAATAAGAACTTTTGTTGAAATGAAACAGGACAGTTGCGTTTGGGGTATAAAGGGAGAAACTGAGTAATTGAGAGGTATATAGGCTACTTAATTCCTGAAATACAGGTTGCGCATTGCGCATTTTAGTTAGAAAAAAGAAGGGGGGAGGTGGTGGTGGGGGACTCAGAGAGAGAGAGAGAGAGAGAGAGAGAGAGAGAGAGAGAGAGAGAGAGAGAGAGAGAGAGAGAGAGAGAGAGAGAGAGAGAGAGAGAGAGAGAGAGAGAGAGAGGGAGGCTCATCCTTACCCAAAAGCAGCATGTCTTTGTCTTTGCACTCGATGGTGTTCCAGTCATTTTTACAGGTGGCCCATGGCAGTGTCTCCTTCAACGAAGCGAACAGGTAGTACAATGTCCAGCACATAATAATATTATAGTATATGGCTATCAAGACAGATATTATCAACATGGCAATCCCGCAACCTATAATAACAAAATGAAACCAGATAATAGAAATTACACTTAAAGCACTGGAAAGTCGATTTGACTGGAAACACTAAACAGTGCTCAACAACATATCTGAGGATCGGTTCGTAAAAGTAACGTCAGTTTACCTTGTAGAGCTGGAATCGCTTTCCACACCGACACCGGGCCTTGGCTGGCGAACTGACCCAACGAAACCTCCAACAAAAATATAGGGATGCCGGCCAGGCCTAACATGATTAGGTAAGGTATCAAAAACGCACCTAAAGGAAGAGAGAACAGCTGCTATTGGACGAAATTCAGGACTCAATGATACAAGTGAACAAAGTTTAGTAGCCTATACCCTTCATTTTTACAATTGAGTTTTAATTTATTGGTAATTAAAATAAACACATAATATAGGCTTAAATAATATAGCTTTGCCAATTTAGGCTATTGAAATAGGATGGTTAAATATAAAACATAATAAAACATACAACAATAAATAGCCTATACACTTTTCAATTGTATAATAAAAGCACTAAAGATGCTGTGTTGTTTCAACTCTCGGTTGGGTAAAATATTGACAAATCCAACTGTTGGTTTTAAAAAAATGTAGGCTAATAAAAAAAATTAAACCAAGGAGGGTTTCTCCAACCCAACAACTCAGCATTTTTAGAGTAAAATTTTTGCCTTATAATTCGTTCTCTAATGCAATCCGTAATCATAAAATGAATTTTTAACGTTATAACAGATTTTATTTTGTATTTTTGTATTGCTTCTAACGAAAGTATAGCCTACATGTATATAGGCTATTACAACGCGTGGCCATTCCGGACAATCAAAAGACAAGTTTTCGATAAAATAGAAAAGAAAAAAAAAATGTTCAGTTTAGTTCTTGCGCGCTGTACTTTAATTATTTTCTCACCTCCACCATTCTGGAAAGCAAGATATGGGAATCTCCACACATTTCCCAACCCCACGGCATATCCCACCATGGACAGAATAAAATCCATTTTGTTGGTCCAGTTCCCCCGGGCTTTATTCTCATCTCCACCCGCATCATCATCATCATCCTCCTCCTGGAAGAACAGTCCACTAAGTGTTTAGCATGATCGGCAGAGGGTTATAATAGATATTCGATTATTAACGATCATGACAATTATCAGTTTATGGGTCAATAAAATTATAGATGTATTAACATTTCATCACTTGAAAAAAACAACAACTTTTTGTCGCGTTTCAGTGACCATGGCCGCCCTTGGCTCTGATGAAAACCCCCAATGGGAATTGTCCCATAAGCAGATTCTTATGTAACACATTATCCTGCAACACAACCAGCCATCAGAAACCAATCTCTGGGGAAGACAAACCTCACAGTTCGCAGAGTAATACGTGCAGACAGAGCTCAGCAGCTTCATTTACAACCAAAAAGCAAATGTTTGACTCTTTTGTTTCAGTGGCAATGCAGCAGTCTCCTAATACAGCATTTAATCATGTATTCGGATCCTTGACACATCCTCTTACTCGACCTGTTTGGTGTAATTATAGTGCTGTCAGAAATAATCACTATCAATACTTAAATCTTTCCAGATTGGAAGAAGATTTCGTTTCGCTGTCCACTTTTGAGAACAGAACAATGCCCTTCTGTCCAAAACCCTCATGATTTGTTCTAATACGAGAACCGGATATCAAAAAAAAAGTCATAGAATACGAAACCAAACTAATAGGCCTGTTGTATAGGCTATGTTTCAAACGTGTTCATAACGGTAAAATATTAACGTGCTATCGGAATTATCGTAAATACGACTTTCATAGTTAAAAATTGGACATGAACGCCCTCTTAGTTGGCTACTACTGAAGCTCGGGGATCTTTTTGATACCCAAGTTCCCGAGTTGGTATAGCTGTGACTGATTTTCTTTAATAGTTTTTCAGTGTGCAGTTTATCAGCATAATGCCGATTTACAAATATGAATAATCATTTGAAGCGTATTGTTCAGCGAAAATAGCCTGTATTTGACCGATTTTCCAGAATCAGCAGTAAGATGACTATCTAGACAGCGAAGTAAATGTTTATATTTTGTCAGCGAAATACGCTGAATATCATTTTCGCTTTAGTACGATTTCCCCAAAAACAGCAAGAATATAAACTCGGTGTCCATGACCATGATTCCTGACCTTTCCAAAAACAAAACACCTGATTACGACAAGCTCGTAATCACTACATTGGAAGTATATCCGATAGCATGGGTAGCATTAGCACAGCACATACCTGTCGCCAAATAGATGCCAGCGAATAGATTTGCGGCAAAGAGGTAACCATAGCAACAATAAGCTACCCCCAAAAAACTCACTTACTAGCTACAAAGTGTTTAAATGCCACAATAAAACACTATAGGCTATCTTTTTTAAGCTTACCGTGCTTGCAGTGGTTGGCACTAAATTACCCTTCGGTTGAGTGAGAGACAAACCTTAATCATTTTTTTTTTAAATCAAAGCTGTTATTTATTTTTTTTTTATGTTTAAATCCCAGCAGAGTGAGTTATACAAAGTTTTCGCAAACATTTCAAATGTTAAACTGTATATAAACGGACAAAGCAGCCACTTGATTGTAGCGGTTCCTTTCGCTCAACAACGAAAAACAATCAACATCACAGCTTTTTCCTTTGCTCGAGACTCTCCCCCATTTGAAAGCTTTGCGCTCAGGGGTGATTGGCTGATTCTACCCTATTGAAACGCTCATTTGTAAGCACTTACCCCGGTCACCGTGCCAGGCAGAACAGATGTATTGCCATCTGTACCCAGTATGATGGTGGTCTGGCTCATGGAGGTCCAGTCACCGGTGCTGTTCTTATGCTCCGCCGCGATCCTTACAGCACTTTGATTGTTAGTCATGAAGTCCGACGTGGCTTTACCGGTCGAACCATCCATTTTACCAACGGAATCCTTGCGCACGTCGGAATTAACGGGAGCAAACGGCGGTCCAGGTGCAGCGTTCTTAAACGTCCCGTATGCTTTACTGGCTTCCATTTCGCACGGTTTATTTTCCGAGGGACAAAAAGTTTTTCGTTCGTTTGCAGGCGGCGGTTGGGGCACCGGATTGCCGTTTTCAGGTTTGGCATTAGTTCCAACCGCTCCCCCCGACGGCTGGGGAGGAATACTGTTTGACGGCTGTCTCAACATTTCCATGTGATCGGAAAAATCCTGCAACGTTAAATACACATTAGAAAGAAACTGAATAAATGCTATTTCACACCTTCAATGAGCCAACATTTTACCTTTGAGAAAAAAAACATTCACGCTTTCATGTTGTAACTTCTGCAACGTTTGTTTTTGCTAGATCGTTTCTGGACATGTCTGCTCCACTTCTTTGATTTTCAGCTCACGGACAGTCGCTGTTTGCTTCTTGCTTTTACCATTAGAGAAAGGTTCTTTAATTTTACGCCTCATTTACCTCCTGTCATTCAAGCCCGGCGCATCCCCTGGTTTTATGGGCAATAGTCAAGCTGCCGGGCTCGGCCGAGGCTTTCCCCCCTGCGGCAGGCACCAGTCCCGGTGCAAGTGTGCAGTACAAACCCGGGCGCAAACATGGAACATTACACCAGCAATTACATTGCACCATAGGAGAACACTCTCATAAAACCGTAAAAAAGAATAATAATAAAAAAAAACCTAAATATAGGCTGGCATAAAAAAATTCTGGTTAAAAACTTATTAAAAACGTATTAATTCGGCTGTCATTCTATGAGTAATAGGTTATTAAGGGTTTTAAACTTTTATTAATTCTTAATGCAACAACATAATATTTCCTAATAACATACATAAGTAATATTTCCGTTGAAACGGTGTAAAAAGCCTGCATTAAAGTTTCAGCACCGTGGACAGCGACTCTTCATTAATTAGCGCATTTACAAATAACACTTTTTAGTTCCCAAAACTACTACAAATAATTTGCAACTGTTAACACAGAAAGCGTAAAGTAATGAATGTGCTGTACTCACCATTTGTGCAGAGTCAACAAATGTGGGTTAATAGCAGAAAACAGCTGGAAAGACGGCAGGCAGACTGAGTTTGTGCAAAGTGCACAGCTTTCTATATCTCCGTGGGAAAGATCGGGTTTGCGTCAGTGCATGGTAAAGTACCCTTCGCATGACATTTTCTTGATAACAGGGCTTTGATAAATCATTGGCCTTCAATTCTGATTTTTAAAGGGGCAACAAGCGAAGACGTGAGCTCGTGACACACACAAGGCAGCGCGAGACTACGTTTGGGGACGGACTGGCTCGTGACTGATTAATAAACTTGTCCCTCAGGACTATGTAAAGATGTTCATCTGACGCATGGAGAAGATTCTGCAGACGCAGGCATCGTGGGGACCGCATAGCTGACCGAGTCCTATAACCTACGTACATAAAGATAAATGTAATGACTTTTCATCATGCAATATTATTAAAAATAGATAACAGGCCCATTCTTATATTTTCTAATTACATCCTATCGCAGGTTATCTACAAGCAATGCACAGATCTGCATCATGGCTGGCATTTGTTTATTTAGATAAGGCCATGGAAAAATTATTTTTGAACGAAATAGCATACATTTTCCCTGAATGAACACTCAAACAGTTGACTTTACACTATTATGAAACACCATTTTATATATATATATATATATATATATAAAACTTCTCTTGCATATTTTCAATGTATTTGAGCAATGTTATATTTCACGGTTCTTATTTACACGTCAAACAAACCCCCACGTATGCTTATGCGTCATTGGCACACATATTGCTCAAGTGTGAAAAGTGGGCGAGGTTTTCAGAGGAGTGGGGGTACTACTCGTTTGTTAAACTTTTACGCAAGACAGAGGAGTAATTTTCTATTTTTAGCTTCGATGTTGAGCATCCAAGCATCATACCCGCCCCGGAGTGCAGTTTTTTAAATAGAGAAGCACTGAATGGAACATAGCATCTTTATGAAATTATTTTTATTATTATTGGGAAGAAAATGCATGAATAACGAACACGCATTGGGCTACAATAAATAGACCTAGCTAATATAGTTTTTGTGCATTCAAGTAGATTCAAATTTGAATACACTGAGCTGTTAAAGATTATGCATTTTGATTAGAGGTATTATAAAGTGGCTAAGTAGATAATAAAGTAGTAATATAATAACGCTGTGAGTTGTTATTGAGTCTTCGGGCCGCTCAGTTCCTCAGTCCTGATATCACTCTCTACATGCAGGCTTCTGCAGTGACCATCATAAATCTGCGGCCGCCTGTGATAAGCCTCTATACGGCTGGATTAGCTCTTCGCTCTGGGTTTAATTGCTTTGTCAACAAAGAATAATTGTAATTGATTTTTGCTTCTGTTTCTGTGTCACCTTTATACGTTCTCTTTAAACTAAAGTAGGGTAAAGAAAAACAAGGTGCGTCTGAAATAGCTAACAGGACTATGGGATCTTTCAAATTCTCAGGCAATTTAGTCCAGTTTCAAATTAGTAACTGTTTTGTGTTTAATAACTAATTTTGTTTTTGGTATTCGGCTATTTCCCCTGACTTGTTAAGCTTTTTTTACGCCATAAAATGACAGCGAATGCATGGGGTCTGATAAGGAATAAATTATGTCGAAACAAAGTAGGCCTACTTCTCCACTTTCTTTCACTCTGTAATTAATGATATAACTTAAAATAAGATTATGCATCAGGCGATAGTCATTTGTCGTCTTGGTATGTTGTTAAAACAACTCAAAACCGTAGGCTACCCGTAAGGGCCTTAAACGAAATCAAAT
Source organism: Pimephales promelas (assembly GCF_988280905.1). NCBI lineage: Eukaryota > Metazoa > Chordata > Actinopteri > Cypriniformes > Leuciscidae > Pimephales > Pimephales promelas. Next base: position 44,930,665 of record NC_142769.1, on the reverse strand, counting down.
AAGTGCTGCTTTAAATTTTAAATTGCATAAATTTCTGCTTTTGCAATGGACTTAAAAAAAAAAAAATGCAACGCAAGCGTAGCCTATCAATAGCAACTTGTTCCATATTGGCACGATGGGTTTTCTTTTTCAGACCTGGGACAGTCTTGCACACTCACTGCGGCGTGCACGCGCACGTAAAGGGTTCAAGAACACAAGTGTGAATTTTGGAGCACAGCCATCGACCCATGGGAGTGAAATGGTAGTGCCGGACAATAATAAATCATACCTGTCGCAAAAGGGTTTGTGACTTCTACAAACGGCATTTTTGGGGTTTCAAAACCCGCCTTGCTCTCCAAAATGAGCAAGTCATGCCAAACATAGATTACCGGACATGATGTCAATTTGTCTATATTACCAGAATTTTCCACTCAGTGAAGTTTATTCAACCAACGGAGGGATTTAATACATTAACAACAAACAGAACAAGCTTTTGTTTTTCTTCCGGGACCCCCGACTATATGTAGTTTTTTAAGATTATTCAGCCTTCACGTGCTATCGGAATTATGCTAAATTTGCTGCCTAGGAATTTGGCCATGAACGCCCTCCCAAGTCGTATATACACGCCTTCTGGGAAACTCGGAGATAGCCTAATTTTGATACCCGTTTCCGAGTTGGGTTTGACTTTCAACATTTTTTTTCTTTAACAGCTCTTTTCATTAAAGTAGTGCAGATTCACAAATATTAGTGTGTTTCCTACACAATGAAAATAGCCTGATTGATTAAAATTCTAGAATTGCTAAAAAACTGACTGACTATAGCGCACAAAGAATGGGATGCCAAATATTTTGGCTTTAATAAAATTACCCCAATAAATAGGCAAGAATAAACCTGGTGTCCTTCATGGTACCTGTTCTTTTGACAATAAAGTATTTGATGAGCTTGTAAGTGGGAAGTAGGACATTTCCAATGTGAAGGAAGCATTGAAGCTCCCCCTAGGGGAAAGGGCTTGGTTATTACAAGGCTCCCTGAAAACTTGATTTTGATTGGTCAACCGTGGCATTCAGAGGTGAGACATGCCTTTTTCCTAATGACAATAGAGTGATGCAGGAATGATGTCAGAAGCCAGAAGTCTAACTCTCTGCTGGTTCCTTCTGAGATTTTCCTATGGGGTTTTCAATTTATGAGTTAAATTAAGCCTGTGGTAAACATTGACGATACACTCACTCACACCTCAATCTGTCTTCTCTAGTTACTTATTAAAAACGTGTTTTTAAAAATGAACAAAACTTCTTCAAAATACGTTTTCACGTCAAAGTATAGTCAAGTTATGTTAACTACAGGCTTCATTTTTATATACAAAACCCCCATTATAAAACCCAATAGGAAAATCTCGAAGGAACCAGCGGCGAATTCGGCTTCCTGCACCACTCTATGACAACACTATAAAAGCAACCAATCTCCAACAACATCGGCCTGCTTCAAGCATCTGCTATTTTTACGTGAATGCTAGGTCTTTCAGTTTTTAGACATACGTACAAATGACTTCACTGTGGTTTGCTGAAATAATCCATCAATACTGCGTTTCCATCGTAGTAAAAAGGACTCCTGGAAACTAAGAGAAACTTTATGGTAAACATTGAACAATCCTTATAAAAGGACATAAAAATTGACCACTTAGATCCCATTGTAGCTTATACTTATTTATTAACTCTAAACTTGAACAAACAGGAAATGCTTTTCTTTCATTGCTTTATATCAAATGCCCGAGTTTCATTGAAGGCCCAAGTTGTTGACTCAAATGTCCCTGTTTTTTTGTCACAGAGAAAACAACTTGGGAAAAATGACAACTTAAGCTATATATCGAACCCATAAATGAGTGACGTTTGGTAGAAAAACAATTAAAAAAAAACGTTTTAATTGAATGTTTGTTATTAAAAAATGCCTTGCTCAAAGTGTGCGTTTTCTTCACTGGACGCTGTAGGTTTGCTTCCGGCCGGCGACTTCAAGTGTGATCAGCAGCGCTCTGGGATCCTTTCGGTTCTTATGCACTGTGATTTGACCTGGAAGTTCGTCTCCTGCACAGAAAGAGTAGAAAAACAGGATTTGACAAGAATCAATCTTCATGGTGACATGCCTTCACACCAGTTTAAAGGGATAGTTCACTTTGAAATTAATTTTTGATATGTTTTAGCTTACCTCAAGGGCATCCAAGATGTAGCTGTCTTTGTTTCCACAGTAGTTTCAATTTTGATATTTTTAGGTCAAACCGTTCTTGTCTGTCAGTCATATAATGGAGGTCTATGGTCACCACCTCAAAGAGCATGCACAGAGAAGTCCAAATTAAACATGATTTAATGACTCATAACTGTAGATGGCCTAAGACACGAAACGAGTGGTTTGTGTGAGAAAACGAACAGTATTTATATAGTTTTTACCTCTTGTTAAAACATCCACAAAGCACCGGCGCCCTCAGATCACTTGGATGTGGCTGTGATTACAAGAGGTAAAAACGATATAAATACTGTTCGTTTTCTCACACAAATCGCTCGTTTCGTGTCTTAGGCCATCAATGTGTACTTACATTTACAAGTCATTAAATCATGTTTAATTTGGACTTCTCTGTGCATGCTCTTTGAGGTGGTGACCATAGACCTCCATTATATGACTGATAGACACGAACTAAAATATCAAAATTGAAAATAGTGCGGAAACAAAGACACCTACATCTCGGATGCCCTTGAGGTAAGATAAAACATACCAAAAATTAATTTCAAAGTGAACTATCCCTTGAAACTGCGAAATATTTGAGCGTTCCTAGAACGCATTAACATGCAAGAGGAAATGTTGAGCTCAGACTAACTAACACTTTCCTGTCAAAACTCTGTGGTGTGTAATGCCGAACGTGGGAATACCTACTGCCTCTCATTGAACACAATTGCAACTAGCTGAGAAAAGAAAGAGGTGATTAAAAGAAGCCGAGAGAGAATCAGGAGGATGATGTGCCGTTTGGCTCCAGATGGCAGAGAAAGCTGCTTGACTACAGTACGACTGCAGTAAGAGAACAGGCTTTATCGGGACGGCCTGAAGACAAGGACGATGATTACACCAGATAATCACTTTGATTAACTTCACGTTTCACTGCCAGACGTAAATGAATGTTTACCCATTTGGCAAACAAGCCCTCCACTCCCAAACATTTTTTTTTCTTTGCTGCAGGTTACATGAAATAAAAAAAAATGCTGACTGCAGCGGTTTGAAACGAGAGGATGGGGAGAAGTCAGATGTGACCGTCACAGTGCGCTGCAACTGTCACACTGCTTTTGTTGCATGTTTTACTGTCAAATGATCCCATTAGAAGAGCCTTAAAAAAAAAAAATCACAAAAGTAAATGTTATTTGCTGTAAGCAAACAAAACTGCACTCATGCACTCGTCATATGGTTTGTTCAAAAAGCTGAAGCCTACATTTCATTTGTAAAATAAATGATCTGAAAAGAACTCGTTTAATTAAAATCAACTGTGCAGTGAAAGACTTGACAGATCACATATTGCCTTACCAAAAGTAAAAAGCACGCACGGCGGGTTTTCTCTTGACCAGTATGAGCGCAAATGATAGAAAGATCTATTAAACCTCAGTGCCCTGCAGAAAATGGAAAAGTGTGATCAAACTGGTGCGTGTCTGCGCTTTATAACAAACACTATCCCAGTTGCTACCAATGGGCTTTGATACACAGAGGTCTGTTCGAGAGAACACAGAGAGTGAAATTACTTGACCCTGCAATTCCCGGAAAAATCTCAGAGTAAAGCGGTTTGGGATGTAGTTACTGCGAGATTGTGTTTGGAGACTACAGAGGCGAGGGAAAAGATTGGCAACGTGTGAAAAGGAAGCGGTTGGTGCACGTTAATTAAATAAAGAAGGCAAGGCTTCTTCAAGAGCCGTCATACATCACGGTGTCATTTGCATTAAACATGCCAATGCGACCAAGGGTGACGGAGGCTGAAACGAGAAACGGACGAGACAGCGTTGATGCATTTCTTGAAGAAACGTGACTGCTGATAAACGATACAGAACCAGCATCATAGTCTAAGCCAACATTCATTTAAAGAGATAGTTCATTCAAAAATGAAATAAAGTCTCTTATCCAAAACTACGGAGTCCCTGAAGGGACTTGGTGAAAAAAAAAAAAAAAAATTAAGGAAAAAAAAATTTGCCAATGCTTTTGCGTTCCCTTACATATGTGCGTTCCCCCGAGAAACTTTAGGTTTGCTCGTAAAGTTTCTCAGGGAAAAATCTAAACATTTTCTAGAGACCGCAAAACCATTGACCTATCAATTTTCCATTATTATCATATTTCCCATCAAAATGTCCCTTTAAAGGCTCAGTACAAAACAACAATGGACATTATTGAGTTTCATTGCATAAAAAAAACTTTTTTTTTTATATCTGTGTTCTGCAGAAGAAAGAAAGTCATACAGTTTTTGAACTGATTTGGATTTGGAGTAAATAGTGATGCACCGATCATTTTCATGGCTGATTATGATTATCATTTACAAGTAAATCAGCCGATTCGTATACCTGTTGCCAATTTGTTTTGTCTATTTGTTCTATAACAGGCAAACTGTGGTGAAAATCAAGGTTTTAATGTTGTTTATACGTCTATGTGGTGTTTTAAATATGCTTTAAGACAAACCATGTTTAAATTCATGAGTCGACACCAATGCTGAGTATTTTCTTAAAACTGCAGCGAACCAAAGACAGTCTCAAAAGTCGCGGTTTGAAATCATTGGTGTTTCTGACGTCACAAACTACCTTGTCACCAATCAGATCAACGTGTGATCGTAAACGTGTGTATCTCTGAGCTGGTGTGAGTGAGTAGAGACGGGGCTCATTTACATATTCATAGAACCGTGTATACTAAATGAGGCAAGGGTGTAGAGTTATAATTGAGCAATTTCAAGGCACTACCTTAGGAAAAAAATGCTTAAATATGTCATTTTGGGGATCAAAGCGGAGTTAAGGGATACAATCAGGGTTCCAGACTGCGACCAAATTTGTCGAATATGTGACCATTTTTTGAGAATGTGCGAGTTAAAAATTTTATGTGGTCGCATATGTGCGAGTGGACGCTCGCGCAACGCTCGCGCCGTTGTATCAGCTGCTGCAGTCCGTAACTTATGCTCAAAATGAACAAGTAGGCTACATCATGAATCCATTTTCCAAAGTGTGTTTTTGGCTTATCCTGAATCTACCGTACCACTACGGTACGCGCCTATAACAAAGAACGTATATTGACAAGAAGTGAAAGCCAATAGAACGTTCCATTGCAACACCAGCGCCCGCCCAGCAGCAGCCCTACGCTTCCGCCATTTCGGGGTGAAAGCGACTCGGCAGTCATATAATATACATATATTTAGTCCAGTGCAGAGATCATTTTTAGGTTGAAATAATTAGGCTAGGTGATTATTTAACTCACAACAGTTAACTTTATAGCAGTTGCTACTTAACCGGGCTACCCCCACATAACTTAGGGAAGTTTGAGGATTTAATTCATTATATTACTCTCCACATTAAGTGTAATAGGTAAGAATAAGTGATATCAGTTCATAAAGTTATAATAACGTTTCCCGGTAGGTACACATAACGTTACTTACAAAAATAAGTTATCAATGAAATAAATTCAGCAATTGAATGTTGTACTAAAATGTAAATGTTTGAGAATAAATATATAACAGCAATAGAATAGCTTTACAGTAAAGTTTTTATATCTTATATTAATGACGCAAGACCATGTAAACAAACAAAAAACACAGCCAACGTCCAAAGTGGCAATTAGTTATAGGATAACGGACACAGCTCATCAACGATCATCATGTTTGTAGCATGATCCAGGGGATTAAAACGTCCAAAATATATTTCAGGCCTAGTGGAGTTGGTAACTAATAATAGTAGTAAAAGTGTAAAGTTGCATACAATGGAAATACTCACTAATGCAAGAAAAAACTACCTCAAAAAACGGTTATCTGTGCTGTTGTCCAGTAACTCCAGTTGGAATTTTCACCCCGATATGGCGGCCGCGCTACCGAAGCACCATCTAGTGGCTGTTACCAAAAAAGCAGAGTTTCGCCTCTTGTTCTTCTATACTCTTTGCCTATTCAGACTATTTTATCTCGGGGTCGACTCGGATGCGAAGTTGCCCAGTGCCTGCGTGACTCGCCATAGACATTAATGGAGAGAAGTACTGTAGCTCCGGCAACAGTGTTCTTCCGCAAGACACATGCAGTTTATTTATTGACGGACGTAGACTGATGGTGGAACGCGCCAATTACGGATTCACGAATTAAGGCAAATCAAAACTAAAATGTCTCACGAAGCAGCGTGCCCATTCCTACGTCTTTTCAGCACTTAGATGAGTGTAATCGCTCGACTGAGGAAAAGGAAATTATTATAAAATGCGTAAGGTAAGTTAAGGAGTGTGAGATTTGTTACAACTGTAAACTTTGATAACGAAAAATCTATATTAGGTTATTATAATACTCTAATCTTTTAAAATGTAATGCATACATTTGAATGTTTAATGATTTTTAAAAGATAGAAAGATGATGCTGATAAAGATGATAATAGATAGATAGATAGATAGATAGATAGATAGATAGATAGATAGATAGATAGATAGATAGATAGATAGATAGATAGATAGATAGACACAGATTAATTTTAATTACAGATTAAAATGACTGTCCAAAATCCATGAAAATCCTGAAATTTGGCAATGAAAATTAATATATTACAGGTATTTATGCTGCAACCCAGAAAGCTTTTGCTAGCTTTGGTCCATTAAAACCACTATTCATCAGCATGCATTGATTAATATATAATAATAATAATAATAATAATAAAAAAAGGTGCGACCAAATCAAATGCTGGTGCAACCAACTGAGAAAGTTGGTAGCACCAGTTCAACCACTGGAAACGTTAGTCTGGAGCCCTGACAATTATTGACATTAAGGACATTATTTTTGCAGCAAGAAGTTATAATGAAATATCTAAAGTTCAATCACCATAACAGTTTTCACGAAAAAATTCTTCCAGCACTAGATACAAAAGCTGCATTATAAAACTTCTCTCTCTCTCTCACTCGCACTCTACAGCTCATAACCTCGTAAATCTGAAGCCCCTGTAAAGGAGATGCATAAAACAGGCCTTTGGAATCACCAGCTCTCTACAGCGCCCCCGTCTATCAACTAATCGCACCTCCCCCTAAAGGAACCTTGCTCTGACACCTCAAGGACCTTTGCAAACAGACTGCACTTCCTGAGAGTTTAAAGTACTACACATAGCATTGCATGGTTGATTCAATAAGCAGCCTTGTTCTTAAAGTCCATTACCATAATATCGGCTTCAGAACACCTTGTCTGGACAGCAGACGTGACGTACAATGAGGGTGACCTCTTTTATTGAAGCTCAAAGGTTGGTCACGCATGACAAATTAAGCTTTTTAAGGAAACGTTCTCACCTTTTCCTTTCAATGATCGACAAAACCAACAGTCATGACAAATGGCTGCTTTAATTGATGTTGTTGCACCATCTGAGGGCGTTTCAGAGGGCGTTTTGCATTTCCGTTGAATCCTCTACCTCCCCTCTCATCACACCTCGGAAAAGTAATTACTAAACTAACACAAACAGGATAAGAATCCAAGGCAACCTGAGTGTGAGCTGACAGGGATTTTCGTTCATGCAAATGACAGCTTGCTGATTATACCACACAAAACACATTACTGTTTTTGTTTAGGAAGGAATCCAATTTCAATCCACAAGATACAAATTATGCATTAAGGTAAGTGTGAAGAATGTCAAATATAAATCCTAACATTATTTCTAAACATTGCCATCAACAAGAAAGTAGTACAGTTAAGCTATCAGATAAATAATACACTGCTTACCGGTTGTACATTTGATTTTTTTTAATGTTTTTGAAAGAGGTCTCTTCTGCTCATCAATACAGTAAAAACTGTAATATTATTACAATATATATATATATATATATATACATATATATATTAAAGTGTAATTTATTCCTGTGCTGCAAAGCTTTTCAGCATCATAACTCCAGTTTTCAGTGTCACATGATCTTTTAGAAATCATGAACCATCATGTTTACATCTTGAACTAATATGCCAATTTGAAACATTTTTTATTCTTAATGTATTGTAGAAAACAGGGTAACACTTGATTTTAAGATGATTACTAAACTATTACTATGGTAATAACGGTCACTTGTAATTAGTTTACTAACCATTGTTTTTCTCTTACTACTTTTCCCCATATCTTTTCATTCATATACGTTCTTGAGCGTATACCAGTGTTGTAGTCGAGACCACCTCACTTGAGTCCGAGTCGACACCGAGACCAGAGAGAGTCGAGTCCGAGTCAAGACCGAGTCCATAGAGAGTCGAGTCCGAGTCGAGTCCGAGACCAGAGACGGTCGAGTCCGAGTCGAGACCGAGACCAGTGAGGGTTGATTACCTAATTTACTTTTATTTACTTCGTGAAATCCTTTTTTTTTTTTTTTACTGAATTTACTTAGAGTTTAAAAAATATGATCAGTTTAGGGTAAAAAGGCCACATAGTAGGTGGTGTTAAAAGTAATTTTATTACAATTTGTCATGCGCAGTTGCGCACTAGAAAATCACCAATCACTGGGCGTGCCAATCAATTTAAAGAAATATTTTATTAACATACATTAATAATCATGAAAAATATTTTTAATTGAACTCGAGTGGACTCGGGAATAAGTCCGAGTCCTAAAAAAAAAAATGTTTGAGTACGAGTCAATTCCGAGTCCAAATGGACACGAGTCCATGACAAGACCAAGACCATTAAAATATGGCCTCGAGACCGAGTCCGAGTACTACAACACTGGCGTATACTCTAAAGCCATATGGTGCTAATCCAGAGGCAACAGGCCGTTCAAGCTAGGTGAGTGGGCATGCAAGTAAATGATAAACTATAAATAACTACACTGTAATCATTTCCATCAATCATCAAGTATCCTGGTTGCCTTAAAATTTTAAGTTCATTGAACTGGAAAAATTGAGTTAATGCAATGAAGGAGATTGATTTAATCATCGGAAACTCAAAATATGATGTTATCTGAACTACATAAATTATTTAAGTTGATTTGACAAAAGAAAAAAATGTTGTGATTACAAATCATGAAAATATTTTTTTTTTACAGTAAATCACCAGTGTGAGGGACCCTGCTTATAGATGAAGGATTTTTTGGAACAATAGCAAAATGTTCAAATATCCCATAAAATATGGCCAGTGTGCCTTCTGATTATAATCTGATGCTGATATCAGCAATGCAGAAGTAGCGTTAGCAGGCCTTCAAGTGGACGGCACTCTTATCATTGAACGGCTCCTGCAGGGACTGTTTGTGGTAATGCCTGTGGACAGCTACAGTTCGGCCACAGTCATTTATAATGTGTGCTGTATCAGAGAAACTGGCTAAAGCACCTTCATTCATCTGCGCATCAGATGACATTTCTCCAATTCCCATTATGATAAGACACACTTCATCTGTTAGCACGGCCAGGACACTGTCTCGCCATCTACGGGCATACAGAGCCTTGATCTAGGTGTAGATGCTGCGCTGCTTTAATACCTAAACATGAGGAAATATGCCTTTAAAGACATATAGGTTCTGATTTGATAGGTTTTATAGTTTTCCTCCCATTAATTGCTGAGTAGATTACGCATGCAATTCTGCAATCACTAATTTAAAAGAAATAATATAAAGACAAATAAATATCATAATAAAATGAAAATAAATAAAAGGGAAAAGTGTATATAAATCAATCACTTTCTGGCTAAAATCAATGATCCTTTTAGGGGTTTTTTTTCTTCTTTTTTTTCACACTTGTGTCCACACTGGAGTATTTAAGATTTAGTGGCTACAATAATAATAATAAAAAAATAATAATAATAAAATCTTCTCAAAATCTCCACTCCAGCTCAGTAAGCCCATTTAAAAATGTGTTAAATAATACTATTTAAAGTATAAATATATAATAATATAACAGTATAACAATAAATAATAGTATTGCCCCTGAATAATAGTAATGCACCAAAATAAATCTGTCAACAAGCCTGATGTGTTGTTTCATCTTGTAATCCTGTTGAAATGATTCTCCAGACACTATATATATATATATATATATATATCATCATTATATTTATGAACAGCAAGAACAAACTGCATGGTTTATGTGGACTGGCCCTAGAACTGCTCAATCATGTGTCTATTTCTCAATGACTGACGGATAACCCGTGTCACCGTCTAAGAATCAACTGTCAGGCTAAAGAAAGATAAGATACACCTCCCTGTGACACATTTTTTGTGTGTTCTAAAAAAAAGGTGATGGCTGCACATGTACTTGCCAGATCTCATCACAGTTTGAACACAGACACAACTACATCATGCAAACACTGGTGTGGAGACCGCTAAAACAAGTAAGAAGTATTTGTGAACAGGGTACAAACCGGTTTTGGTAGGGATAGGACTTTCCAGTAAGAACACTGTCTGTTTCCAGTGAGTCTTAGTGCAGTCTGGAGCGGTGGAGAACATGACCTAAGATTCAAAACAAAGCCGCATTAAAAACCAGTTTGTGTTAACATAAGGAAAGTGCTCTTGTTCTGCTTTTAATGCATTTTATTGTTCTGGGCCTCTGACGTGAGTTCACGAGAGCACCATGACGCATGCGTTAGAACTGAGAAGATGACGCTCATGATCATTTGATGGGAAAGTGTGAAAGGTAAGCCATCCATTTTGCGTCATTGGTAAGGCACTTTTAAGTTTTCTCGCTGATTTCTCGCGATTCGGACGTCCATGAAAAGCACACTTCAGAACCTTTTTAAACAATACATCTTCTCACTTCTCACACATGCTTCATGGCGCTCTCGTGAACTCACGTCAGAGACCCCTACGGAAGAAAATTAATAGTTGAACAAAGTCGTTATTTTTTGGGGGGTTTGCGCACAAAAAGGATTCTCGTCGCTTGATAAACTTAAAGGAGTAGTTCACTTTTAAAAAACTTTTGCTGATAATTTACTCACCCCCAAGATGTCATCCAAGATGTCCATGTCTTTCTTTCTTCAGTCGAAAAGAAATTAAGGTTTTTGATGAAAACATTCCAGGATTTTTCTCCATATAATGGACTTTACTGGTAACCAAACGATTCAAGGTCCAAAAGACAGTTTCAGTGCAAACTGCAAACTGTTCAAAGGACTTTAAATGATTCCAGACGATGAATAAGGGTCTTATCAAGTGAAACTTTTTTAAGCTCAAATGCTCGCCTTGCTCTGTTCTGTGTTCGTGACTCTCCTGTTCAAACTCGTTTATCAAAATGAACGAATCTTTTTTCATGTCATTTGGTTCATTCAACAAACGAAATGAACGAATTGACTCAGGAAAAGATTCGTTCATTTTGATAAACGAGTTCGAACAGGAGAGTCACGAACGCGCATCACAGAACAGAGCAAGGTGACCATTTGTGCTTATAAAACTTAAACTTTCTTTTTTTTTTTTTTAAATGAGCGATCGTTTCACTTGATAAGACCCTTATTCATCGTCTGGAATCATTTAAAGCCCTTCGAACAGTTTGCAGTTTGCACTGAAACTCTCTTTTGGACCTTGAACCGTTTGGTTCCCATTGAAGTCCATTATATGGAGAAAAATCCTGGAATGTTTTCACCAAAAACATTAATTTCTTTTTGACTGAAGAAAGAAAGACATGGACATCATGGATGACATGGGAGTGAGTAAATTATCAGCAAAAGTTTTTTTAAAAGTGAACTACTCCTTTAAGGTAGAGCCACTGTAGTCACTTGCACTATTTTAACGATACATTTACTAACTTTTCTGGGCCGGCAGATGAAATTACCCATCAGTCAATGAAGGAGTGAGACAGCTCTCAGATTTCATTAAACATATCTTAATTTGTGTTCCAAAGATGCACAAAAGTCTTATGAGAGTGAGAGTACTTATTGACTAACCCTTTAACCAAAAATGCTTGGTTTTGTGTGATGTTGCATCCAGGCCGATAGATGGGAGTTTAAAGTTTAAAGTATAAAAATATGTAGTGCACATTAGTTGGCAATTGTGAAAGGACAGAGGGGGAACCCCAACTCACACTATGTTGACCTTATTTAGATGGACAAACTGAGTCAAAAATACTCTCCGAATAAAATGGTACACTAAAGGGTTCTAATATGTACCATTTAGGCACTAATACACTACCAATATGTACCTTTGAGGTCCTAATATGCACTCTTTAAGTACCTTTCGAAAAGGTTGCTTGTTCAATTTAATTTCCCAGGTCAGAAAACACACTCACATAAATAGAATCAGGTCAGAGCAAACATAATTGTTGTGGTTATCCACCAGATCATTAACAGAAACTCAGATGTTGCGGTTTAAATGTCAAAAACAGGACAGAAGAACCCTAGACCCCCTTTGCTTAAACTCCCATTATCAGAACCCAGCGCACGATCGTTCTCTCAGCGGCTGATGGGTTTAGCTTATTTCATTGTATGTTCCAGTTGGCCACTGGAGGAAGGCAAATGCTTATTTCAGCATTTAGGTATGAGAGGCTGGCGATTGCATTGCGATTGCCTCGGGCCTAAAAGACGGCAAGGCGTGACCGCAATTGCTCGCTGTTAAACAGCACAGCACTATTGCTTACCTTGTTTCCGCAGCTCTTGTCGAAGAAAATGTCAAAATAGCCCACGATGGCCTGGAATGAAATATGAGAAAGAGGTAAGAACATGACATTCTGGTAATGCTCACACTTGTTTTTGGCGGCAGGAAGTAATTAGCAAATGAGGGTAAAAGGAGGCATGTTGACAAGTGATTAAAAAAAAAAGCAGTGTTGTTGAAAAGCTTCCTATGTAAAAAAAAATATATACATATATATATTTTATTTATTAAAGACTACTAATGACATTTTTTTTTTGCATTCTATACACAGTGTAAATTACACATTATTATGGAATTAAAAACGACCCTTTTTTTGTCCCAACCTGCCCCCCAATGACAGTGGAGCAACTCTATCAATCTCAGGAGCATACTTGTAGTGGCAATGATGCAGAACTAATAGCTTTTAATCCTGACGCAGCTGACAACACGAGGGTCTGCTCGCTCACACAAAGAGCACAATCAATGAGAGGAGAGAGAGAGAGAATACACTGATAAAGAGAAAACAGGGCATAAAGAGAGAGAGCTAAACAAGACAACAATAGAGGGAAAAGGAAAACACTCTAAGAGATGTTTAAAAAGAGAGGGGAGAAAAAAGCTGAGGTGACTAAATGTTAAATAAGATGTGTTTTTTTTAGTCTTTAACTAATCACATGAGGAGAATCTTCAGTCTTGTATTGTTTATAAGGCACCCTTGTGCTAAATAACCCAATCACTTTAAAATAAGGTCCCGTTCTTCGTGATCCCATGTTTCAAACTTTAGTTAGTGTGTAATGTTGTTAGAGTATAAATCTGTAAAATTATAAAGCTTAAAGTTCAATGCCAAGCGAGATATTGTATTTAACAGAAGTAGCCTACATCGAACGGCCCGTTTGGACTACATCCCTCTACTTCCTTCTTTAATGACGACAGAACAGTTTTTTGACTAATGTCCGCCCACCAGTGGTGGAATGTAACGAAGTACAAATACTTCGTTACTTTACTTAAGTACATTTTTCACGTATCTTTACTTTACTTAAGTACAATAAATAGTGCCTACTTTTTACTTTTACTTCGTTACATTTTGCAGCAATTATTATACTTTCTACTCCACTACAACTTCTGTTACATTTTCGTTACATTTTCTGATCAGTTTTTCCCCTGCCAAAACGTAATCTGACCGTCCGTTCGTTGCACGTTTGTCTCACCAGTGACGTTTGGTTGCCATAGATACAGTATATCAACCCGGTCACACTAAATGCGTCTCACACGCAGTGTTTATCGTGCAACTCATACGCGAAAATTTGTTTTTACGTGCATAGGAAACACACCATGTGTAATATATGTTTGGTTTGGTTAGGATTATGGCAAGCCAAGAGGTTCAGAATTACACCATAAATGAATCGCGTTTACTGCCAAACATATTAACATATAGTAAGGATAAGCATGATATTGCTTAATTGCAAGCTTGTTTCAGAAATGGTGACATTTTTTTCCATCATTATTGAACATCATTATGGAGTAGGCTATTAGGTTGAATGAGTTAGAATTAAATGTTTTATTAATCGTTAGAAAATAGACATTAAGATAATAAATTGTTATGCAAGTACTTTTACTTTTAATACTTAAAGTACATTTAAAATAAAGTACTTTTTACTTTTTACTTAAGTATGGTTGTCATTGTGTTACTTCTACTTTTACTAAAGTAAATATTTATCTGGGTATTTGTACTTTTACTTAAGTACTGAGATTCAGTACTTCCTCCACCACTGCCGCCCACAGGAATGCTCGCTCAACTTGCGCACTTCTTATAACTTACTGTGTTCACTCAGCTCTTACAGTGATTTTCTGAAGTAAAACTGACACTTAATCTTTTGTGTGATGTACAATAAATTTTATTAAACTCATCAGTGTATGTTTGATCATCATTCGGACCTGGTCTGAAACAGCAGACTTGTAGGCTATAAATAAATAATGGATACGTACAAGCAGATTACAAATACGTTATAATAACCGTAATTAAACTACAAAACTATACCTGTTCCATCTCTATCCAGCACTCTGACTCTGTAGGCATTATTGTCCGACTCGAAATGAACACCATTACTGAGAGTTTCTGATATTATCTTCATTCCGTGAGATGAAATTGTCCTGAGAGACTGAGCGCGAGCTCATGAAGCTCCGCCCCCTGTGCCGGCAACAGCAGCTTATTTGCATTTAAAGGGCACACACTAAAACAGCACCTTTTTCTGAGCCCCAAATTGACAATTTAAACATGCTGGTAAAAATGATCTGTTGGGTATTTTGAGCTGAAACTTCACATACACATTCTGGGGACGTCAGAGACTTATTTTACATCTTGTGAAAATGGGCATAATACGGGACCTTTAAAAATAATAATAAATAAAATCAAAGACATTTAAAAGTCTGCCCACAACTTGCACATTTACAAAATACATTACAGGACAGGAGCTAAAATAACTTGTGAAATTGTTCACTATTTTAACAGGTTTTATGAAGGTACATTTAAGACTTTTTTAATACCAACTAAAGAAATTTTAAGGGATAAATTGAAGGGAACACAATATGACAATGTTCTTTAAAGCTGCATTGTGTAATATTTAGGAGGATTTGTAGACAGAAATGCAATATAATATGCATAACTATGATTTCAGTGGGGTTTAAAGACCTTACATAATGAACCGTTGTGTTTTTATAATCTTAGAATGAGACATTTCTATCTACATACACCGCGGGTACCCTTACATTGAAATGTTTCTACAGTAGCCCTAAACGGACAAACTACTACAGAGCGCGTTTCGTCACTAAATTGTTTTTTTTGTGTGTGCAAAGAGGCTAGCTAAAGTCAGAGAAAAAAACACTGACACAATGATGAAAAGTGACAATAATATTCGCAATAACATCGTTTTACTGAAAAATAAAATAAACATAATTTCTTACTGTAATTTATCTTTGTAAACACTCTTAGAAGAAATGGTTCTATTTAGAACCAGAAATGGTTCCATCCCCCGCTTCATATATGGAACTCCTATATAGAACCATTTTTTTGGTAAAAGGTTCTATTGGCCAAGTACGGAACCCCGGGGTTCTATATAGAACCCAGAGGAACCCTTTTTTAATAGTGTATAGAACCTTTTAGGGGTTCCAAATACATAGCGCTGATAGAACCTTTTAAGGTTCTATATAGAACCTTTTCTTCGAAGAGTGAAGAAACCTCATTGATAAACTGGCTACTCTCTGCTGTCTCAGACGATGACATCTTTTCTTGTCGACCACCGTAACTTCTGTTGGTTGCATTTCGCAACCTCACCACTAGATGTCACTTAAAATTACACACTGCACCTTTAAATGTAAAAGTTTAGGGAAAAACACTGAGCTGTATTAGAAACACTCCAGAGTTTGAAAATATAATGTCCATCTCCATCTGATATCCATTACTTTAATTCATTTTTACAAACAAGATTTTTAAATCAAGACACATTTACTTGAATTGGTAAAATACATAAATATGAAGTCTTGTTTTCTGGGAAACAGTAAAAAAGTGGGTTTATGATTAAAACAAGAACAAATGTCTCACTTCATTTTATAAGCATTTTTCAAGACATTTTACTTTTGCATCTCAAGTAAATGTTTTTTGATTTAACGATGTTTAGATATTTGTGTTGGAAAACAGAACAAAAGTACCAAGGAAGATATACATTTTTTTTTGCAATGCATGCACATTTTAATGTTTGTGTAAGGGTGAATTAAGACTTTTTAAGACCTGCAGAAACCCTGTTCATGGTTGCTTCATTAAGAAAGTTAATTATAAATGTACTTTCCGTCCCATGCTGCTTTAGAAAATCTTAAATGCGTAGACAGATAAACAGCAACACATTATAAAAATCTAACACAATTCTCAAATCCAAGCAAATCACTTTTTATAGGAAACGACAGTTGAGAGCAAGAGACGTCACTCAGGGTGTGATAGAAAAAAAGTCAGGTCAGTGCAATTATGGATTGTAATGAACATTTATCAGACATTATATGGAGCAATAATTACCAAATCAAGCTAATTGCTTATTGAATTTGTTAGGAAGAGTGGATTTGCGAGTAATTTGCCACGCCAGAGATGAACTTTGACAACAGCTCATAAATATGATTGATTGGGGATATGCGTCATGACTTTCTCTTTTGATGACTCACATTGTTTACAAGTATAATATTTCCCAGGATGCAACCGTTTTTAAATACAATTAGCAAACCATAGAAATACTCTCATTTATATTTCTAGTGTTCATTTAGTCATGAAGTTTTGTCATTTTAGAGAGGATTTCCCTGAATGAAAGGCAGAGTAGTGTCACGGCATACACCTTCACACACACACACACACACACACACACACAAGTCACCCTGTGAACTCCCAGGGGACACTGCAGTGATAATGTGAGCCATTCTGCCTGAAGTATCCTAGGGACCTTGTGTGGAGAAATAGAGCTCTGGCTCAATGCCTGTGTGTCTCTCTCCCTCCCATCTATTAATCCTTCTCTTTCTTCTGTTAAAACAGCTTTAAGAGGACAAAGCCACAGCAACATAATCAAGGGTTTAGTAGCACATCCACAAAGGACTTGTGTTCTCCATTATCCCTTCATATGGGCTTATTTTTCAATAGGCTAAAAAAAACTATTATCCATTTTAAACAGTATTAAATACATAAAACCATAAAAATGAATATATATATATATATATATATATATATAGGTTTATATATTCAGGTTAAATGGGACACTTTTTGCCATTGTGATGACTAGGAAAAAGTGTCCCAATCAATCTGAATTCACCCCTATATATATATATATATATATATATATATATATATTTTATAATTATAATTATTTTGTATATATAAATACACACACATGCATGTATATTTTAAGAAAAAAATATTAGTTATACATAAAATATTTATATTTATATATAATATAAATTATATAAATCAATATACAGTATATACATGAAAATGTTTATTAAATATATACAAGCAAGTGTGTGTATTTATATACATAAAATAATTATACACAGTGCACCCACATATATTACGTAAACACAAACTTTTATTTTGGGTGCGATTAATCGTTTGACAGCCCTAATATATATAGGATATATATATGGTATGGGTAACACACACACACACACGTATATATATATATATATATATATATATATATATATATATATACACACATACACACACAGTTACTGTAAAGTTGTTTGTAGAGATATCATTGGCATTGTTTAACATAGTTAAAAAGATTCAAGCATTTCCCAAAATTATTTCTATAATTAATCCTAATTGGTATAATACACCTATGATTGCCATCTTCTTACTTTCCATAAATCTGAGAGTCAGTTTTTTTAAAACAACAAAGCGCAGCATCTCCAAACCACTCTCCTTTAAATGGGTTCATCCTTATTGTCAGCGTAAATTGCCCAGAAATGTCAACAGACACTGGGACCCGACAAAACAGGACGCGCACTGAAAACACGGGGGTCAGAGCCAAGTAACTCCCTGCCAGAAATCAACCCCCCGTTAACGCACTGCAAAGGAGCAAGAGCAGACACAAAAGCTTGTGTAGCGTGGGGAAAAGGGGGACAAGCGGTGGAAACGGAGTCTTTTTATTCTCATCAAAGTGTTCAGCCTTCACACCCGGGGAACGTCTGAGATAAGTGATGTGCGCGAGCTGTTTCCCGGCCCAGGAGGCGGCGCACGGCACAGCTCAGCGACTACCTGGAGAACAGGTCCGGGGAAAATTAATAATTATCATCATCGCTAACACCAACGGGGAGCAATTCATCATCAAGCCCTTTCCAGCGCTATCATGTCGGAGCAGAGCGTGGTGCAGCCAGATACAATTATGCGGCGAGCTGCGGAGGAGGGAGAGCTAATGCGCTTTTGATGGGGTTTATTCACGCGTGCGAGGCGTCACACTCGACCACCTCGAGTTCTCCAACCCCCCCACCCCCCAATCCACCCGGCGTCTCCCCTCATTCTGTGCACAACACCACCACGAAATTCCCATTCCCGCAATTCTGCTTTTCCCACAGTGTTCGACGTTCCGCCGCACTGGAAACGAATACACAGCGTTTAATTAGAAGGGAAGGACATTACTGCAGAAATACACACAGTCACCTACACTTGAGTACAGACGGAGGCAGAAATGCTAGAAAAAGTGGTTTCATTAGTTAAAACAGAAAGAAAAAAAAACGAGATCTCCTTCTCTTCTATTTAGGGTATGATCGCAACACTTTTAGTTTTGGTTCAAAAATAGCACTAATTATTATGAGTAATTATAAAATAGACTTCACTAATTCAGGTAATAAGTGGCAAAAATGTAGCCTCCCATTAAACAGTTATCAACAGCATTAATGAATAATGGAGGACATGACCATTTATGTGAGCATTTAACATTTGAAATGATGGTTTTGGGGCTGTAGAGACATTTTCTTCATGTACAAATATATAAGAATAATATTTTACTTGAAATAGACCATCCAGACAATAAAATGTACTGTAAGATCCAGGGCTGGATTAGCTATATTTGGGCACATGATCTACAGTGATTCTACAGTGATTTGTATGTACAATAGACTTACATTAGAGTAATTATAGTCTCCCTTACAGAGTAAAACACAATCATTCATGCAACAGATTAATCTATGAGCACATTAAAATGCAGAACAACTGTATTTATCATGTAGGGTGAATTCAGGTTAACTGGGACACCTTTTTCACAGTCATTTCAATGGCAAAAAAAAGTGTGCCAAATCGACCTGAATTCACCCCTACATGTGAATTTGTAAGAAGTACAGTGTAGAGTTAAAGGAGTAGTTCACTTTTGAAAAAACTTTTTGCTAGTAATTTACTCACCCCCATGTCATCCAATATGTCCATGTCTTTCTTTCTTCAGTCGAAAAGAAATTAAGGTTTTTGATGAAAACATTCCAGCATTTTTGTCCATATAATGGACTTCAATGGGAACCAAACGGTTCAAGGTCCAAAAGACAGTTTCAGTGCAAACTGTTCAAGGGGCTTTAAACGATTTCAGACGATGAATAAGGGTCTTATCAAGCGAAACGATCGCTCATTTAAAAAGCTGAAAAGCATTTACAATTCTTTTTCCGAGTCAATTCATTCGTTTCACTCGTTGAATGAACCAAATGACTCGTAAAAAGATTCGTTCATTTTAATGAACGTGTTTGAACAGGAGAGTCACAAACATGCGTCACAGAACAGAGCAAGGCGAGCATTTGTGCTTATAAACCTTAAACTTTCTTATTTATTTATTAAATGAGCGATCATTTCGCTTGATAAGAGCCTTATTCATCATCTGAAACCGTTTAAAGCCCTTTGAACAGTTTGCACTGAAACTGTCTTTTGGACCTTGAACCGTTTGGTTCCCAATGAAGTCCATTATAAGAAGAAAAATGCTGGAATGTTTTCATCAAAAACCTTAATTTCTTTTCGACTGAAGAAAGAAAGGCATGGACATCTTTGTCCATCTTTGTCATGAAGCAGCTTTCTCTAAAATCTTAAAAAAAACATCTCAATGATATATATTTTAAACCGCCTTGTACACACTGTTCTGTTCAAACAAGTTAGCTTGGATGTTTTATCATGCAAATGAAAAGACATAATGTGCCTACCAGAGCAACGGGAACAAAATGGAGTAAGAATTGTTTGTATTCACACTTACTTCCCTGCTGATAAACTAACAAGCGTGTACAGTAGCAATCTTATGATTGTTTTGTGGCCCTTTTTCTTATAAGAAAGTTAAAAATATGCTTGATTGGATTCCGGGCGAAATAAGGCATTTGCTAAAAAAACGAATACTACTACGGAGGTCAAGAATTGAGGAAAAAATTGTACATTCAAACTTAAATGTTCAAAGGATGTGGTGTGACCAAATGAACATTTGTGAAGTAACACACTGCTTTCCAATCATCTACCCTGAAACTCCATTGACCTGATTTTACCCAAGCAGTTTCAGCTCCCTATAGCCCAGGGATCTGACCACATCTAAAGCTGTCCCGCTGTCAGCATCTAGCCATGTTCACTTACTGGAAATGTCACGTCAGCCATAAAAAAAATGCAAGACGGGTGAATTTTATGATGCCAATGTGCTTTTTAACACGAACAAAATGCATGATAACTATGAAAGATAACTATAACGATAAATATGGCGTCCACACCAGCAGACAACATCTGTTAATTGTAGTGCGCACTGCAGTTTTACCGTCCGCCACTTTAAATGCTCAAGCTCTTTAAAACAGGATCGATCCTGATTGACTCTCAATATTTTTATCGTTCATCAGCTGGAGAAAAAGTGATTCCAACGATTTTGTTCTCTGAGCCGTTAAAGAAACACTCCGAATTTTTTGGACTTTAGCTTATTCACTGTATCCCCCACCGCTAGCCTAGCTTAGCACAAAGACTGGATGTAAATGGCTACAGCTAGCATACTAATCCTAATAAGTGACAAAATAACGCAAACATTTTCCCATTTACATGTGATTTGTATGGTCACAGTGTGTACAAATCAAAAGGTCATGTGAGACACAGCCATCTTTTAACCATATAAATATTGGGAACTATATTCTCAGAAAGCAGCACTGCTACTTGGGCGGAGTGATAACTGCAGCACCTGAGACGCACCGTGGTGAGGAGCAGAGAGTTCGTTCAGAGTTGGAGTGATAGAGTCAGCAATTACTAGTAATTCATTAATTATTGAAATTTAAAGTATCTTTCCTAATATATATATATATATATATATATATATTAGTGTTGTCAAAAAACTCGGTACTTCGGTACCAAGTCGGTACTAAAAAAAAAAAAATGTTACGGTACCAGCTTTTCTAGGTACCGAATACCAGGTTAATCCAGTTCTAGACGCGCTGTCTGAAAGGTGCACAGTTGCATCCTTTTCATAACGCTGATATGGTTCTCTCTCTCCGAATCCACTTGTTGACACGAATGGAGGAAAGAGCCACATATGGAAATATTTTGGATTAGGCTAATGTCACGTTGCCATAAGAGGCCGATTACATGCAAATTCGCAATTTCAAATATAGGCGTGAGGCAAGCGCGCTCATAATAAAAACTCGTTGCATAGCAACGACAGACGCCGCGTGAGAGCAAGCGCTTTGAAAAGAATAAGCACGGTGCAAAAATATAATAAGAAAAAACACGCGCGATATGTGAACGGCCTCTAAAGTGCTTTCGGGGTAGTTTTACGAGTACATGAGCACAGTAGTATCCACCCGACACCAGAGTACTGGTATTAGTATGCATCCCTATTTATGTCATTTAATGTCAGGGCCAGTTCTAGGCGTATTCTTGCCTTTATAACTCAGCAGTTTTAAAAAGCCTTTTCAAAATTAAATATGAATGCAGTTTTAGATTAAATAAAAAAACAGTCAAATCAAATAAAACATGTTTTTTCTCCTGTATAGTTTGGTAACGCTACAATAAGATACCATTTATCAACATTAGCTACTTCACATCAACACATTGTGTGAACAATATATTTTTACAACATTAATTAATGTTTGTAAATGTTATTTAATAGAAACACTTGATTGTTCATGTTTGTTCACTTCATTCATTGTGCATTAAATAAATGTTAACGGATTAGAACTTTACAAACAACTTTAAAAATGTGTTAGTGTATTGTTTATTTTAGGTCATTTTATCTAATTTTTTTCTAAAGTGTTTATAATACAAATGTACAGTTTCCATACTTGTAACCGTGATAAACTCTTAAATATATGTAAATTTAAACTAAGCTTTGGTACCGAAATTGGTACCGAGAACCGTGAATTTTTACTGGTATTGGTACTGAATACTGAAATTTTGGTACCGTGACAACACTAATATATATATATATATATATATTTTTTTTTTTTTTAATGTAATTTATTCCAGTGATACAAAGCTGAATTTTCAGCATCATTACTCCAGTCTTCAGTGTTACATGATCATACAGAAATCAATCTAATATGATGATTTGCTGCTAATGAAACATTTCTGATTATTATCAATGTTGAAAACAGTTGTGCTGCTTAATATTTCTGTTAACACTCTTAGAAGAAATGGTTCCATCCCCCACTTCATATATGGAACTCCAAAATGGTTCTATTGGCCAAGTATGGAACCCCAGGGTTCTCTATAGAACCCAGAGGAACCCTTTTTTAAGAGTGTATAGAACCTTTTAGGGGTTCCAAATATGTAGCGCTGATAGAACCTTTTCTTCTAAGAATGTGATATATTTTATTTCATGATTGTAATCAAAAGAACAGCATTTATTTGAAATATCTATATTTTTGTAGCAATATAAAGTCCCGTCATAAATTCCGATTACAAGTTAAACACATTAGGACTTGCTAATTCGTATAGCTTCTATAACCATTGCTTTGTCTCCACTGATATTTTACAAATACAGAGAAAACAAGCATTATCCCTACTTATTTCTCCCCCGTATACGATCATTACCAGTATTGCTCTAGTCACAGCTTGATGTAACATGAAGTGTCCTTAAGGCAAATCACCACTGATGCAAACATTATGCACAACCATCTTGAGATGCGCTTCGACTGCAGTGCATAAGATGTGCCATGAACATTTTATACCTCAAATACAAGCTGTTGGTCCTCAATGTTAGCTGCGTAATTCTAGCAAACCGAGCATACGTTTTGTCACATGACCACATATTTAGAAATATCCCATCATACAAAGCTGCTTGGTATAGAAAGATGTATGTTATTTCCATATAAAAAATAACCGTATGGTTGTTTTAGCAAATTTTCAATGCATATTTTAAATCATTTTAAGTCATATTGAGGCCCCTTTGAAAGTTTGGTTGAGAACCATTCCAAGAAATATATCCTAAATCTGAAATATCATTTCAGTTAGTTAGTTTTACCTCCAGCTTATTTTTTAAATCCAATAAGTAGACAAAAGAACAGTATTGACGTGGCACAGCTTACCCCACTCTTCCCTATTACTTGGGCCAAATTTTCAAACGTGAGCTTAAAGATACATATTGTATGCGCCAAAATGAATCTTACACATTAAGAAGTGACAAATTTTTTTTTCCTGGAGGGAGGTAAAAGAGAAAGCAAGAGAGATACAGAGAGAGAGAGGAGAGACTGTCGTCCCTGTGGACAACGTGAGTCGAGGACCAGTGCAACTGTAGAGCGAGCGTTATTTGTCTTCCGCCGGCCGAGCACGAGAGCGCAGGGTAGCGCTGTTCATTTAATGCAAGGTTAGGCAGCCTGATGTGATGAATGGACTGTCGGCGGGAGAATAAGTCCATGCACTCAATCATGGGGACGACAGCATTTTCCCTCCGTTTTTGGGGTGCCTCCATAATTACATGACAAAGCAGCGCAAAACAGGGCGCTGAATCCCATCTATGACGATAAACTGAATTTTTTTCAGGATATGTAAAACTTGAAGATTGGTTTAACCTGCCTTTGATCTAAAAATAGAAATGTTTGAACGAGGAGGAAATCAGGATGTGCTTTTCCATTACTGGAGAACAGCAGAAAAATGAGACGATGTTTACAAACTCCATTAAATCCAGACTAACTCTGAGAGGGGAAGGGAGATACTAATATAGTATTGATTAATCCATAAAAGCTATAACAAAGAAGCAGGAACAATAATGCTGGGACAAAACTGGGAGACAAAAGAAAAATTACACTTGAAATTTCCATCTCTCACCAACTCTCACTTTTCACTGACAAATACACACACACACATACTCCAGAACATACTACCAGAAAATAAACTCCTGACATGAATTGTGACCTAGCCAAACAATATCGGTTGAAAACAAACAAACATGAAACATAGAACTGAAAGTTAAGACATTATTTAATCACCTTTAAGTCATTCTGAACTGGAAAAAGAAGAAACTTTCAAGAATGTTCACGCTGCTTTGCTTCCTATAAAAACTGTTCAAAATCCCTGCAAAAAACAACACTATTAACCCACTACTAAAAGTAAAAATCATCCAAAATTACCATCCAAATAACGACATTGGCTTTCACGTGTCATCACCGGACACATTGCACCAGTTCGATTAAGCAGCATGGACATTAAGATGATTTTCCATGACTATCGACATATGACTGTAGAGTATTTGGAATATACAGTACTGTTTAAAAGTTTGGGGTTGGTAAGATTGTTTTAAGGATTTTGAAAGAAGTGTTTTATGCTCACTAAGGCTGCTTTTATTTGATTTCAATTTTTATTATATTTTAACCAATTTATTCCTGTGATGACAAAACTGATTTTCAGCATCATTACGCCAGTCTTAAAGGATTAGTTGACTTTTGAAAAAACTTTTGCTGATAATTTACTCACCCCCATGTCATCCAAGATGTCCATGTCTTTCTTTCCTCAGTCGAAAAGAAATTAAGGTTTTTGATGAAAACATTCCAGGATTTTTCTCCATATAATGGACTTCAATGGGAACCGGATGGTTCAAGTATCAAAAGACGGTTAATAACTGTTTCAGATGCAGCTTTAAATGTCTTTAAACGATATCAGACGATGAATAAGGGTCTTATCATGCGAAACGATCGGTTATTTCAAAACTTATTCCAAAAATGTAACTTTTATAAGGACAAATGCTAGCCTTGCTATATTTTCTGAGGCGCGTTTGCAACGTCACGTAATACGTAATTACGTTCAAAAGGTCACGGGCGACGTAGCCGGGAAGTACAGAATCAAAATCGTCCGACATCGTTGTTTTTCCTTTTAATTCCTTTTTTTGTAAACGGTGTTTGAGTTAGTTTGCACGTTCAACCTATGCGTTCAACTTGTAAACACTGACTCTGTACTTTCGGCTACGTCGCCCGTGACCTTTTGAACGTAATTACGTAATACGTGACGTTGCAAACGCGCCTCAGAAAATAGAGCAAGGCTAGCATTTGTCCTTATAAAAGTTACATTTTTGGAATAAGTTTTGAAATAACCGAATCGTTTCGCATGATAAGACCCTTATTCATCGTCTGATATCGTTTAAAGACATTTGAAGCTGCATCTGAAACAGTTATTAACCGTCTTTTGATACTTGAACCATCCGGTTCCCATTGAAGTCCATTATATGGAGAAAAATCCTGGAATGTTTTCATCAAAAACCTAAATTTCTTTTCGACTGAGGAAAGAAAGACATGGACATCTTGGATGACATGGGGGTGAGTAAATTATCAGCAAAAGTTTTTTCAAAAGTCAACTAATCCTTTAAGTCACATGATCCTCCAGAAATAATTTGAATATGCTAATTTGGTGCGCAAGAAATATTTCTGATTATCATCAATGTTGAAAATAATTGTGATGTTTAATATTTTTGTTAAAACCATGACTCTTGATTAAAACTTTTGATCAATTTAAAGTAATACGATCTACTGCTATGGAAGTTTAATGGTGTTTTATGGCCTTTTTGGAGCTTGACAGACATGGCCACAATGGATAATTATGATGAACGAATCAAAATGAAATGAATCTTTTCATGAGTCAATTCGTTCATTTCGTTCATTGAATGAACCAAATGACACGAAAAAAGATTTATTCATTTTGATGAACGAGTTCGAACAGGAGAGTCACGAACGCGCATCACAGAACAGAGCAAGGCGAGCATAAAACTTAAACTTTTTTTTTTTTTTTAAATGAGCGATCGTTTCGCTAGCCTAGATAAGACCTTTATTCATTGTCTGGTGTCGTTTAAAGCCCTTTGAAGCTGCACTTAAATTTGGACCTTGAACCGTTTGGTTCCCATTGAAGTCCATTATATGGAAAAAAATCCTGAAATGTTTTCATCAAAAACCTTAATTTCTTTTCAACTGAAGAAAGAAAGACACGGACATCTTGGATGACATGGGGGTGAGTAAATTATCAGCAAAAGTTTTTTTAAAAGTGAACTACTCCTTTAAGAGATATAACCAGTTTAGATAGGAAGGATCTCAACCTGACTAGCAGAAGACGTTACTATAGTTTTACCCATTAATAGACACGATACTTCCAGCACAGCTACAACAACTATAATGAAATGGTGTATTGACTCAATTCAAATTTAGTTAAGTTTGAAAAAAAATAGATAAAGAGTGCACCTGTAAATAGGACAAGAGCTGCATGGCTCTTTTTTATAATTTACCTTTTTTGTTTTACAGTACTAGAATGACAAGTGTGAGAGAAATATCCCTTTAAAACCCTCTCAGTCTAATTGACCTCACACATGGAGTCATGCAGTTATATCTAGGCCATGAAATAAAGTAAAACCTTTCACTGGGTGTCATTACCTTCACCTGTCCATCAAACCAGACTGATGTCTGAGCTACCGGACCCATCCCAGACATCTCGCCACCACTAATTAATCTTCACACCTGACAACCATGATTAGCTCTGAAGATTGAAGTGTGTGTAAGGCAGTCAATAATCACTGTTGTGGACGAGTCTGTTTGTGTGTGTTGGATCTACTCACTGTACAGAATGTGCCGGCCGTTATCTTCAGAGTGAAGCCTACAGTGAAATCCAGCTCAGAAACAGTCACAGTGCCACAGTCGATAGTCTAGAGAGGGAAAAACATGAACAAAACTTCTTATATAAAGTAACAGAGATGACTAAAAAGTTGGAAGCAGTAGAGGTCACAAATAGTCTTCTTGGAGAGCTAGCACTGGATATCAATAGACATTCAAGACCATTTTAGACACACTTTTCGTTGATGAATTGTATGACCTAAACTCAATCTCAACATAAGGGCACATGATACAGTGATTTGAATAAGTTTGGACACCCATGCTAAAGTTGCCTAAAAAGAGGAATAAAAAATCATCTTTTTGGTATTGATCTTAATGCCTTAATTAGAAAAATGAGGGAAACTCCACAAATTTTCTTTGTGAATGAATAATGTATCACAAATAAATAAATGTTTTTCCTTAAAATACAGGGTGCATAAGTCAGGGCACCCCTATGTTAAATTCCCATAGAGTCAGGCAGATTTTTATTTTTAAAAGCCAGTTATTTCATGGATCCAGGATAATATGCATCCTGATAAAGTTCCCTTGACCTTTGGAATTAAAATAGACCCACATCATCACACACCTTCCACCACACTTAGAGATTGGCATGGGGTACTTTCCATAAGATCATCTTTCAATGCAAACCAAACCAGCTATTAGGCTAACTGAAGTAAAACCATGCCAATCTCAAGGCATGGTAAATGGTGTGTGATGATGTGGGGATATTTTAATTCCAAAGGTCAAGGGAACTTTATCAGGATGCATATTATCCTGGATCCATGAAAAAACTGGCTTTTAAAAATAAAAATCTGCCTGACTCTATGGGAATTTAACATAGGGGTGCCCTGACTTATGCACCCTGTATTTTAAGGAAAAAACATTTATTTATTTATGATACATTATTCATTCACAAAGAAAATTTGTGTCCTTAAAGGTTGGAGTTTTCCTCATTTTTCTAATTAAGTCATTAAGATCAATACCAAAAAGATGATTTTTTTTATTCCTCTTTTTAGGCAACTTTAGCATGGGTGTCCAAACTTATTCACATCACTGTATATTGGAGCACATACACTCGTTTTTAAGTGCTTGATGGAATAAAACATTTAAAAAAAACAGAATACAACAAATAAATTATACTTTACATTATACAAGCTAGTAATGTAGGTGGAATGCAAGAGGATTGGCATAATAAATGATCAATTATAATTATTACATCTTAAAGATTAAATAACAAATTAAATAAAAAATAGATTATTAAATGATTTAAATAATTAAATTTAAGATTGTTAAATAGAATTAAATCTCTACATGACAAAAATGCAATAAAAACCCTTTAAATATCATGAAGCAGTAAATGTGTCTAGTTTAAGTGGAAGACGTGTCATTAAATGTTGTAAGAGGACTCCACGCTAGAATGTGTTCATTTAATGGATCTCTGACCACCGTTAAATGGCGCTATTGGGGTGGGATCAGTGAGATAATGGAAGTAAGATGTGCATAGTTTCAGCACAGAGAGGAAATGATGGATTTCTGCATTTCATTTTCATTATTGCTTATGTTTGAGCTATTTAATGATCAATTTTAGGGAATATAATGAAATTCAGCCCACGTGGTTGAACATACGGGTAAAATTGGTCACATTTTTTGGAGAATATGCAAATGAAAGAAATGTGCAAAAACTTTGTTCAATCGAGTCTTAAAGCTACACTGTGTGATTTTTACCCCCATCTAACAGTGAAAAGGTGTATGACATCCAGTGAATATCAGTTTCTGTTCCTCTCAATTACGATTTCGTTAACTCCTACGGTGGCCAATGTAGTCCAAGATTAACATGGCTTCCAGTTCGACCTCGTCCATGAGTGTTAACTCAAACGTAAACGCGAAAGGAGAAGCTTGAATTATGGGGTATGTCCCTCTTTGGCTAATGTACTTTCAAGATGGAGGGGCAACATGGCGACCGACATTAGAACCCCTTACCCGTAATGGCATATTATACACTCACGAGAATACTTTATTACTTGAACGAAGTAAATATACATTGAGCACATATATTTTTGAAAGAACTAAGTGTTTTTAGCTAAGAATAAACTAAAAGAGTTACACAGAGTAGCTTTAAGACCTGTTTTCACTTGGTATTAAAGGGATACTCCACCGTTTTTTCATATTAAACTATGTTATTCCCTCAACTAAGACGAACTGATACATACCTCTGTCGCCTCAGTGTGTGCACTCAATCGCTCTGGCGTGCGAGACACTTTGCTCGCACTTAACTAGCCCAGTTTATTCAATATGGGCCAAGCAGAGAAGCGACCAAACACCTCCACGTTTTCCCTATTTAAATACAGTTGCTCGAGCAGTGTAACTCGACCTAGGACGGCGACACAAAATAAAACGTTGCGCTTTTCTAAGCATGTAAAATGGATAACTATATTGTATGGCGGAATACCACAATGTGTTTTCTAATGTGTTTTCGACTACCTCTGGAAGTGGACTAAAAAGTGGACAAGCTCAAAACGTTTTAAACACCGTTTACACTTTAGCTTCGTCCACTTGTGATCCGATCGACCAAAATGCATCGTATACGGGCAACCTAACTTTACTTCACTATATTACTATTAAATCCTGATCTAGTCATGACAAACTATATCATTGGAAAGGTCTAAGACTCCTAAATAGATATTTTAGGTCTGTTTTTTTCTTACAAATTATGAATGAACAGTAATTTATGAATTTATGACAAGAGTGTGCCTCAAAAAAAAAAAAAAAAAAATCGACGTCATTACAGGAGTTTTTGACCTTTGTCACAAAAAGTCGACGCACACACTTTTAATAATTGAAACTTTCTTTTTTTAGTGCTAAAAGTTCATAATAAAACATAATTAGTATTTGTCAATAAAAAAAAGATAAAATTATATTTTAAAAAGTAAGGTTAGAAGTCCTCTAAAAAGTATAATGTATTATATATATATATATATATATATATATATTTTTTTTTTTATTATTATTATTATTATATCACATATTTTAGTAGTTATCATACTGTAAATTAGGTATCATTTGAAAGCTTACGAACTCAGAATTCATCCTGTGAAAACTGTTTTGAAATTGGATGTTGCGTTACCATAGAAACAGTATTTTTTATTAGGCCCCTCCCCTTTTGGGCATCATCTTTCATAATTTATTATGAAAACCTTTTCTAATCTTGACAAAACACATATTGTCAGAACGGTCTGAGTCTCAAGGTTCCATATTTAGTGACAGAAGTGATATTTGGATAGAAATGTATTAATTTTTTAAGGCAAAATGCGTGCAATTAAATGCAATGGAATTCAAGGCACCCGGTGGCTATTTTTGGTACTACGCCTAAACAAAATTTCATGGGAACTTCATTTTTTGTGATATCAACTTCAAATTTGGAACACAACTTGGTTAGATATATAGCTTTCATTTTATAGTAATTTTATAGTAAAACATATTTTATATTAAAAAATATATATTAATAAAGTATATTTGATTTACTGTAAATTATACCTTCCATAACTTTTTCATACTTTAATTTTTTGAAGTGCTTTCACTTTAGTAAGAATCTGCTGATTGTTTTCTTTAAAACAAGACCAAACTTAGGTCTATATTCCAAAGCATTCTTGAATTACAACCATTTAAGTTTGTATAGTGCATTTTAATGTCAATTATCAAAAAGGAAAAGGGTTAATAAATAAACAGGGCCTAAATAATAAATAAACAGGTTTAACTTAATAAAACAGGGCCTTATTTTTTCTGTTAAAAATGCATCTACTGTTTCATCACATTTCAATGTAACTATACAGTAGCTCTTGTGGAAAAACCTCAAAATAATAATAAAAAATAAATAAAAACAAATTTATTGCTGTTCTTTTTTTTGCGCAGATTCATTGGTGGCATCTTCCACTTAAATATTTTTGGGGAAAAAAAAAAGAAAAAAAAAAGAATCACAGGAAGAAGAACGTTAAGCTAACGTTAACAATGTGTGTTTTTCCTCATAAGTGTTTGTACAAAGCCACGGCAGGCAGTGATAAGTAATGGTGAAGTTTACCAAGGAGGACTTTAAATAAGGATTAGAATAATCAATCAGCCATTCTGTCACAGACGGCCTCCGAGGCTTTACTTCCTCTCAAACGTCTCTCGCTCTCCGCTCACAATCTGTCACTCCCTTCTCTTCATCTTCTGCTTGATCCTACCTACGTTTTCCTCCCTCTATCTCAAAACAAGGCCACAACACAGGAAATTGGCTTTCTGTCCAGCCCAGACTCAATTAATTAGGGATTCAGGTGAGCTAATGAGTTGCACCAAATCCAATAAGACAGACACCATTATATAGTTGAAAAGAGGGGACGTGTAGGAATAGATCATCCATTAAATGAAAGTGACAGTATAAATCACCATCCACTTTTTTGGTTTGTAGGGAAAACATCAGCTTGGATACTGTATATCCAACATCATACAACAAACTCATAAGGATCAGTTGAATTTTTGGGGAAACTATCCTTTTACACAACCATTACGATTTTTAAATATTTTTGAAAGAAGTCTCTTTTGAGACTTAAATATTATAAGTCTTAAAGATTTATTTGATCAAATATACAATAAGTACTGTAATATTATTAATAAAACTGAAGTAGTGTGAAATATTATTGAAATTTAAAATAGCTGTTTTCTATATCGAAAAATAGATTTTATAACGTCATTTATTTCTGTGATGCAAAGCTTAATTTTCAGCATCATTACTCCAGTCATCAGTGTCACATGATCCTACAGAAATTAGCTGATTTATTGCTCAAGAAACATTTCTTTGGTAACACTTTACAATAAGGTTCATTATTTAAGATTAGTTAATGTATTAACTAACATGAACTAACCATGAGCAATACATTTGTTACAGTATTTGTTAATCTTCGTTGATGTTAGTTAATGATAATAAAACTGTTCATTGTTTGTTCATGTTAGTTCACAGCGCATTAGCTAATGTTAACAAGGTTTTAATGAAGTATTAGTAAATATTGAAATTAACGTTTACAAAGATTAATAAATACTGTATAAGTGCTGTTCATTATTAGTTCATGCTAACTAATGTAGTTAACTAATGTTAACTAATGAACCTTATTGTAAAGTGTTACCATTTCTTTTAATTATCAATGTTGAAACAGTTGTGCAGTTTAATATTTTTTGGGAAACCATAATATTGCTGAATAAAAGTATTCATTTCTTTAAAAATGAAATCTTACTGACTCAAAATGTTTGAAAAGTAGTGTATGGAGCCCAACTCATCTGCGCTCAACTCAATGAATATTTACATTTACATGTGTTTATTTGGCAGACGCTCTTAGCCAATGAGACTTGAGGAACATCACAAGCACAAAAGAGAATTATGTTTTTTCCTGAAGACGCAATATTAAATCTCAATAGATGACATGCTTCACTGGGCCATTCAGAATTATCTAATCATTTCGCTGATAATTCCCCTCAGACTTTTCTAGAAAGTCCTCTTACCTTAATCACCGCGGGCTCTGAAATGACCGTCTCGGGCTTCAACACCTCCACTACAGCTTCTGGTATCACAGCCTTCTTCATACACATCATCTTGAAGCCATACACATCATCCCAGAATGCAATGCGGTCACTGTGTTTCTGAGTATCCCCCACCGCCGCCAGGCTGATATTGCATCGGTCCGGAAAGACTGAACATAAAGATGATAAATGAAAGTGAGTAAAAGACATCAACTGCAGGGCTTACATTTGATATATGTTCAAAGTCAAACCCTCATGAGTCAATACTTTACATGACAAGAACATTTTTCGTTAAGCAGACACTTTCTTATCCAAAAGAAAGTGACTCATGGTACATATTTTACTAATGGGCCATTTACTCTACAACGTTTTTGGCCGTTGGTTTACACGACAACGCAGTTTTGGGGGCCTGAAAACGCAAACTTTTGAAAAGGGATTTCTAAGTGCAAGACAATACCAATATCGCCTCCATGTAAACTACAACAACACCAATTTGTGAAAACGGTGAAGTCATGCGCATGCGAATTATGTGTTCAGTCTATAGGTGTGTAGCCTGAACTGGGTTCATATGGGTTTATATTTTGGGCAAACATGAACTGAACACTATATTACTGCCTGATGAACGTTACTGTGAACGCGTTCATTCTGGAGTCTGTGAACGCACGCTCTCTCAGTTTAGCTTCGTACAATAGGGTGCCAGATTTCTATAGAGTATTCCAGGCGAAAACCCAGCTAAAACACACTTAAACAGGCCTTTATATGTATCGAAAAAACACCCAATCTGGCAACACCAGCCACCAGTGTCGCACCGAGGCCGCCGTCGAAAAAACAGCGAGCGAGGAGGCGTCGTGTGATCATTTAAACGGATTTTATGACGAGGTCGGTGAGGATGGGGAAAATCTTACATCTCTGTGCAAACTTTGCCCGTTGATAAAATAATTGTTGTCGGTGGTTGTATATGGGCTGTGGTGGCAATAAAAAAATATTTTAAAAAGCTCACAACTTATGTGAAAAAAAAGAAATGAATAAACTAGTTAATTTTTTGAAGTATGAACTATGAACTGAACTAGTTCATGTTAAAATGTGTGAACTGAACTTTGAACTAGTTTATGTAGAAAGTGAACTTTCCCAACACTGTGTGTTTCTTTACAAAGTGACATCGCCAACTACTGGCCTGCCGTGAATACTACAGCGTTTGGTAACACTTTATTTAAAGGGTTAGTTCACCCAAAAATGAAAATTAAGTCATTAATTACTCACCCCCATGCTGTACCAACCCCGTAAGACCTTCGTTCGTCTTCGGAACACAAATGAAGATATTTTTGATTAAATTTGAGAGCTGTATAACTACCACATTGGCTCCTAAGGGACTGCCTCTTGACGGCCCAGAAAGTCAATGAAGAAAATGTTTAAATATCCCAAGTGACTACCGTGGCTCAACTATATGTTTATCAAGCGACGCGAATACTTTTTGTGCGAAAAAACAAACAAAAATAACGAGTTTATTCGACTATTTCTTTTCTTCCTTGTAGGCCAGAAACGAGATTTCCTTAGATTTCCACGACGCATGCACGAGAATTGCGATCTCCTTACACTACTTTAAACATTTTCTTCATTGACTTTCTGGGCCGTCAAGAGGCAGTCCCTTAGGAGCCAATGTGGTAGTTATACAGCTCTCAAATTGAATCAAAAATATCTTCATTTGTGTTCCGAAGACGAACGAAGGTCTTACGGGGTTGGTACAGCATGGGGGTGAGTAATTAATGACTTAATTTTCATTTTTGGGTGAACTAACCCTTTAAAGATGACGTAATTACACGCTACATGTACTTACTATTGTGATAACAGTAAATTATGCATCATTACAAGTGAACAAACCCTAACCGTAACTCTATAGTAAGTACATGTGGCTAATTAATATTACTACGTACTAATTTGAGTAAGTACAATGTAATGACTACATCACTTTAAAATAAACTGTAACCCAGCGTTTGTGTCATTTTTACATCCATGAGAACGGGATCGTTTTGACAATGTTGTCGACTTTATCGTTTTTAGTACATCGTTATCGTGTAAACGTACCCATAGACTGAGCTCCTGAATCGCACCTTCTGGGGTTTAAACCCACAACCTTTGGCTTACCGGTCCAGCCATGTAACATCCATTAAAAGATTAATGCGCAGCTTTTCAGATCTCTGGTGCAGTGGTTAGCTCACATGATCTCTAGACGTATCTGGGCCACACTGCTCCCAGGGAAGCTGGTTCGACTCCATTAAACTCGAAATGACTCCAATTAAATGTCCTACATTTGTAAACTTTGACTGCATATTAATTTGTTGGCATTAAATATACAAGCACTGAATGTTTGAACAAATTCACTGGCATGATTGAAAGAAAAAAAAAGGCAAAAGAAGAAAAATCTCTCAAAACTACTTGGAAACGTCGCTTTGAATGTGCCACAATTATGGCATAAAGGCATAAAGTAGATTAATGCACCCATCAATAGACTTTTCAAACAAGAAATTTGCAAAGTGTAAATGTGTTTAAAAAAAAAAACACTGATTAAAAAAGCCAAGATACTTTCGATTAAAGCCTTAGCAGTACAACTACATAACAAAAAACTAAAAATATGACTAGTTTTTACTAAAAATTGTGGTTTTATGTAACGCATAACTAAAGCGTAAGGAGCGGCTGGACATTGTGTGGGCGTATTAGACCTCATCCTTTACACAAATGTGCAATAATGAGCACATCTATCACGAAATGGTAAACCACAGCCCTGACGCTCTCATTCAGTAATGTTTCAGTCGCTGGCAAATGTCCCTGTGTGATGATGTTAATGGTTACCAAGCACATGCTTCTGGCAAAAAAAATCTAAATTCAACTGATAGTCATAATCATAAAAACTCTGCATCTATCAGTTTTTAATGTCCTTTACGTTTGGCCATCAGAGACAAACTAAAAGCTGCAGTGCGTTTATTTCATGCTACTGGAGAAACCAGACACTAGATATCACTATATCTATACTAAACATCAAGAGATCCTGAATGTATAAATCATTTGTTTTCCCTTCTCTCAGTCTTATATCTATGTCATTTTAGCTGCATGTGCATAAACGGAAATCAGGGCAATTGTAACACTAAATACATTTTCAATTACAAACATTTAGCATGTGCATTACGGCTGGAATACACTACACAACTTTTAAAAGATAAACAGATTTTAAAACACTAAGCTTGTTGAATTTGTAAATAGTTACAGAAAAAAATGTGCATCAAACAATTAAAACAATATGTGTTCTAAAATCGGCACAAAATATCAATATCAATATCCATAAATCGGGGGGAAAAATTGGTCAAAATTAACAACACAGATGACAGAAAACCCTTGTTTTTCTTCTTTTGGCAGAAAAAAAGTGATTTTGTCAACAAAAAATAGATTTCTAGGTATGAAATTTTTTTTTATTTTTTTGGTTGTAGCATTAGTAAAAAATTATTAGTAAATCATAAATCATTAGTGCATCTAATTTATTTTAAATAATTACATACTATAATAATTAAATAACTGAACTGAATTAAAAATGAATCTTGTACTTAAGTGACTAGTTAAATAAAGCAAAAAAAAAAATTAAATTATGTATGCATATATTACAAATTACAATATGCTATATATAGTTTTATGTAATATGGCCAGATGTTTATTGAAATCATCTTAATGTTTCTTGTAATAAGACGTGTTGTGTGAAAATCCAAAACAGCCATTTCAGAACAGACAGTCCCATTAATTCGTGTCCTACGCTTCAAAAGAGAAATCCATGATAGACTATATCTCACCAACTTTGTCTGACCTTTAATCAAGGGTTAAGGGTGCACATTCACTCTCCTGTGCCATAATAAAGTGTGTCCCATCAAAATCTTGTCTCCCGTGTGACAGAATCGTGACTGGCAAGTTATAACCTCCAGCCTGTACCTTAAAGCCTTCGCTGTGACCCTGTGGGTGTCACGTAGGGTGAAAAAAACCACACACACACACACCTGGAGTGGATTTGTCACCTCATTTTCTCTGATTAGTGGAGCTATGAGTGATTGTCTTGGGAGACGCATGTAAGCACTGATTGGGTGGTACACAGGACCGTCCCGCACCTGAACAGGGAGGGGAGGCTAGAGAAAGAGAGAGAAGGGGGCGATGGTGAGAGAGAGAGGGGGGTAGTGTCCCAAGATTCATAGCTTTGACATCTGCGTCCTTCTCGACTCGGTGCTCATGGCCCGTTTGTCAAGCACCCCCCCCCCCCCCCCCCCCCCCCGGTTACTCTTGAGGGCAGCCGTGAAGAAGAGCGTAGTAAGAACAGGGGGTGGAAAAAAACAAGAGCGTGGAAGCACAGACCACGTTTCGGGATGAAGAGAAAGGTTAATAATATGAGAATAAAGGAGAGAGAGGGAGAAACGAGGTTATAGTGGCAGGGGTAAGTAATGTTGATCTGACACAGTGCAGAGCTGCCACATGATGGGCCATTATATCAATCTGCTTCACACCAGGTATACATGGCTGCGGGCTTTCCGACTGAGCTGAAAAATAGAAACGTGCTGCCTCACTGGACGACTCTGCCTGTGCCTCTCACATTTCTGGATTTCCTAGCACATATATGTATAAAAATGTATTTTCAAATGTTGATGGCTCATCTTGCATGCAACAGATTTTGTCCAATGCAATTGGAATGACAATGTGCATCAAGATTGCATTAAATTAAAGTAAAAGTAGAGACATTTCTACTGTTACAAAGTATTTTTTTTTTCAATTTCATCAAATTCATCAAAGAATCCTAAAATCAAATTGTGAAAACTGTACTGTGATGTCACAGAAATGGAGTGAAACCAGAAAAAAAAAGTAGGGCGGAGCTTGATTTTGTCCATTAGAAATTGATTGGATGGTTGGGGTTTGTTATTGCTGTGATGTCATTTTAGTGCCAGTAAACGCATCATCAGAGAAGCAATGTCATGCTTTGATTAAATATTACGAAAGCACATGAATTAAAAAAAGGTAATGATGTGCACAGAAAATAATTTATAATATGGCAGTATTTCATTATCTATCCATCTATCTATACACACGCACACACACACACACACACACACATATATATATATATATATATATCTGTTAAGAACAATTATTTGGAGGTCCCTGAGAAGTACTAAAAGAGTAAAAGTCCCCCGTAGTCAATAATTGTATCCCTTAAAACTCATCTTTGATCACCAAAATGATATATTTTAACATTTTTCTTTGGAAAAAAAAAAATGTCTTCATGCCTTAAAATAGTTTGATTGCCTCATTTACGCTGTGGCTATGAACATGCAAATGAACCCCGCCTCCAGTCACCCACACCAGCTCAGAGATACACTCGTTGACGGTCACACTTTGACGTGATTGGTTACCAGGTAGTTTGTGACGTCAGAAACACCAGCGATTTCAAACTGCGTATTTAAGGCTGTCTTTGGTTCACTGCAGTTTTAAGAAGAAAATACTCAGCAATGGTGTTGACTTATGAATTTAAACATGGTTTGTTTTAAAGGAGTAGTTCACTTTTAAAACAAAACGTTTGCTGATAATTTACTCACCCCCATGTCATCCAAGATATCCTTGTCATTCTTTCTTCAGTCGAAAAGAAATTAAGGTTTTTGATGAAAACATTCCAGGATTTTTCTCCATATAATGGACTTCAATGGGAACCAAACGGTTCAAGGTCCAAAAGACAGTTTCAGTGCAAACTGTTCAAAGGGTTTTAAGCGATTTCAGACAATGAAAAAGGGTCTTATCAAGTGAAACGATCGATCATTTAAAAAAAATAAAAAAGTTTAAGTTTTATAAGATCAAATGCTCGCCTTGCTCTGTTCTGTGATGCATGTTCGTGACTCTCCTGTTCGAACTCGTTCATCAAAATGAACAAATCTTTTCCCGAATCAACTCGTTCGTTGAATGAACCAAATGACACAAAATAAGATTTGTTCATTTTGATGAACGAGTTCGAACAATTAGAGTCACGGACGCGCATCACAAAACAGCGCAAGGCGATGATTTGAGTTTATAAAACTTAAACTTTGTTATTTATTTTATAAAAGAGCGATCATTTCGCTTGATAAGACGCTTATTCATCGTCTGGAATCATTTAAAGACCTTTGATCAGTTTGCACTGAAACTGTCATTTGGACCTTGAACCGTTTGGTTCCCATTGAAGTTCATTATATGGAGAAAAACCTTAATTTCTTTTCGACTGAAGAAAGAAAGACATGGATAACTTAGATGACATGGGGGTGAGTAAAATATCCGCAATTTTTTTTTTTAAAGTGAACTACTCCTTTACAGCATATTAAAAATGCCACATAGACATATAAAAAACATTAAAAGCTGGATTTTCACCACAGGAGGACTTTAATCGAATCGAAAAAAAGCGACTGGAGTCATTAAGTGGAATCGTAATCATAACTAGAATCGTTAAATTCCTAACAATCCACATCCCTACCAATCCTCAATCCCATGATGCTGTAAAGAGCAGGAGAGTGTAACATTTCCTGTGTCAAGATCCTTGAAGTCATAATTCATCCAGTCTGCGTGTGCACCACGTACCACCGAATCTCCTCAGCATCTGTTCACTTAAACCTCCACAGTGGACAAGAAAATGACGCAGAGCCACAAGACACATGCAGCATGTTTAACATCCACTTCCACACCGTCCACAACCTTAGTCTGGGTGCTGCAGTTTCCCCAACAATGAAAGAAAAAGATGTTTTCTGGTATCTAGAAGGTGAGTGCCCAAGGACTTATTCATCAGTTGCTTTAATTTATGTTTTATTGACGCAAATCAATATGTAGTAAAAGGCAGAGCAGCATGCAGGGTGTGAGATAAGAGAGAACACCTGGAAAACACGCAGAACATTATTGAGTGTGAACGGTGGTTCTACAAAACTGCAGTAGAAAGAAAGATTGTGGTGGCATGACTTTTGCGAATTTAAAAGTGTCCTAAACTGCACTGAATTACGAGGAGTTAAATGCGGTGTTTCCTGCAGCATAGAAAAATAGATCTTATTTATTATTTTATCCTTAATATTTACATAAACTTGCGATTTTTGTGCAAGAATGATCATTTCAAAGTTAGAATGAGTTAAAAATCATAAATAAATTAGCAATGTTTCAGTAAATGTTTTTAAAAATTGTTTGCTATTATACATTTTTAATCCATTTGATTTTGTCCATTGGAAATTGATTGAAAGTTGGGATCTGCTATTGCTGTGATGTCATTTCAGTGACAGGTTGCCCCGCCCTCGTGCCAATAAACGCATCATCAAAGAAGAGAAGCAATGTCATTGCAAATGCTTTGATTAAAGATTACGAAAACACATGAATTTAAAAAATGTCATAAAGTCTGGTATTATTCCATAAAATTCTATCCATCCATCCATCCATCCATCCCTCCATCTATCAATCTATCACGAATTTAAAAAAGTATAAAGGAAAAACTTTAAAAATAAAAACATATTAATCTACATTAATGGTTGTAGCCACCTTTTTTAAGGCAATATAAGGCACATTACAACCACCAAATTCTCTACACCACACTTCTACGCATGTTTTTTATTGGTTTTGGTCAAGATAAAGGGGGAGGCTAAATAATGTTCAACACCACACCATTTTCATGATAACACCTCTTTGTAATGTCCCTGCAAGGAAAACAAACACACACATGCTAACTCATCTTTCATCGTTTTAGACAGCCCTGATTCAGTCTGTATGGAATCCTCCTATTAAAAATAAATGAGGTCTGTTTGATAGACCTTGATAATAAAACCCCACTATGAGAAATGGGCTCACTGTGTCCCATAAGTAAAGAAAACTATTTGTAGGTCTGGCCAATGACCTCCCAGATATACCCTTTATCTCAGAAAGCTGAAACATGCGCCATTTGACTCACCCAAACCATCTTCTGCAAGGTACCGATCCCTGGCGTAGAGCACAGAGTCTAGCATTGACTCAAACAGGAGGAAGTAGCCCTAGAAAATGACAAAATGGGGGAAATATACACATATAAAAGGCCAGCGATCACATGCATTCGGATGTAATATTGGCATAAAACTTAATAGTAAATACTAGGGCTGTCAACCGATTAATTGCGATTAGTTGCATCCAAAATAAAAGTTTGTGTTTACATAATATATTTGTGCACTGTGTATAATTATTTATATATATATATATATATATATATATATATAAATACACACACATGCTTGTATATATTTCAGAAAAATTTTCATGTATATACTGTATATAGATTTATATATAATTTATATTATATATAAATATTTTATATATAAATAATATTTTTTTTTCTTAAATATACATGCATGTGTGTGTATTTATATATATAAAAAATAATTATACACAGTGCACCCACATATACTATGTAAACACAAACTTTTATTTTACATTAATCGTTTGACAGTCCTACTAAATACACATATTCACCTTGCTTTTCTAGTTAAAAATAACACGTTTTTGGGGTTACATGAATTTCATTTTCACTATACTTCCTTAAATTCAAATTGCAATTCTGAATCATGTTTGCTACATCAATTCACATTCAATAAAAAAAAATAAAAAATTGCATTCTTGTTAAATTCTGAATGGTGCACAACCAAGTGTTCAATGAAGCAGCATTTCTATCCCATATGGGTTTTCCATTATGGGATAAAAATGCTGCTTTATTTGCAAATATTTTTGCTGAAATTAAATACGCAGTAAGTTAGACACGAGCTATTTTGACTTAGGACAGCAAGAAATGGCCCAGATTAGGACACCCTAGCAACCACCCGAAACACCTGAGCAACAGAACATCTCCTCAGAATCCCTTAGCGATCACCTGGCGATCACGACTTCTGCCTGAGCAAGCACGACACACACTTTTTCTTCTTCTTCAGAGTTTCAAAAGTAATATTTGGCATTCATCATTCCCCTCACATGCATCCACATTCACATTGAAACCGATTTCTAATGCAAGACCTCTGGATTTATGAGACCTTAACACAGCACCCTCTTTAAACATATGCATGGCCCCCCAGCATCCCGTTTTATTGCACTGACCCCTCACTGACACCGGTTCTGCATGAGTAGTTGGCATGTCACCTCCTGAGTTATTCTATTATCGCACAACTGCAGCTTCAACCACGTCTCGCTGGACTCATTCTGGACAGTCATGAGTGGCTGTTCATGTTTGTTTTGAGTTATCTAAAAAAAGAGGCATAATCAATTACAGAAGACATACATAGCAGTCTTCATCAGCATGGTCTTCTGGTGTCTTGTTGGTGCAAAAGTTACATTGAGTCATAAGTGAACGAGTAAAA
This sequence comes from Pimephales promelas, assembly GCF_988280905.1. Lineage (NCBI taxonomy): Eukaryota > Metazoa > Chordata > Actinopteri > Cypriniformes > Leuciscidae > Pimephales > Pimephales promelas. Next base: position 44,888,435 of record NC_142769.1, on the reverse strand, counting down.
AGTGAGCAAGAACAACTCGAGATGTTTGTCCCAAAGGTGTAAATGGATGGATGAATGGATGGATGGAGGGTGCTAATTAATTTCAGAATTAATTTCAGTACTAACTGTAATTGAAAAGGCATTTATCTACTTCAGGATTTCTGCAGGTTTAAAGGAGTAGTTCACTTTTAAAAAAAAACTTTTGCTGCATGTCATCCAAGATGTCCATGTCTTTCTTTCTTCAGGTGAAAAGAAATTAAGGTTTTTGATGAAAACATTCCAGGATTTTTCTCCATATAATGCACTTTACTGGTAACCAACGGTTCGAGGTCCAAAAGACAGTTCAAAGGGCTTTAAACGATTCCAGACGATGAATAAGGGTCTTATCTAGCGAAACGATCGCTCATTTAAAAAATAAATAACAAAGTTTAAGTTTTATAAACTCAAATGCTCGGTTCTGTGACGCATGTTTGTGACTCTCCTGTTCGAACTCGATCATCAAAATGAACAAATCTTTTTCCGAGTCGTTTGGTTCATTCAAAGAACGAAACAAACGAATTGACTCTGAGAAAGATGCAAAGAAGTGCATTATATGGAGAAAAATCCTGAAATGTTTATCAAAAAACTTAATTTCTTTTCGACTGAAGAAAGAAAGACATGGACATCTTGGATGACATGGGGGTGAGTAAATTATCAGCAAAAGTTGTTTTTTTTTTTTTTTTTTTTTAAAGTGAACTACTCTACTCCTTTAATGAAGGTTCATTTAAGACCAAGTAAAGAAAACGTAAGAAATAAATTGAAGGAAACATGATACATCATGTTCTCTAAATGTAAATGTCTAGAGAGAAGCACAATCAGATGTATTAGCAACACTTTAGAGGTTGAAAACACAACTTTCAACAGATATCCATTACTTTTTCTTTCTTTTCTTTTTTTGAATCTCCCAACCACTAGAATCTTGATTGGGAATGTTTCAATATTTGTACTGGAAAACAAAAATACTGAGGAAGAAATTATTATTTGCAACATTAATGCCATGATGTTATCAATTTAAGACTTTCTGCTCTGATTTGACCTGCAGAAACCAGACCTGTAGTTAAAGCTCAAATGAGCACTTCTATAATCCATAGGCTGAGTTCAACTGGACCGGCACCCTTAAAAGTCATGTGACAGCGGATCTACTGGATCTCTCAGGGTCGTTTTTAAACTGACTCAACATTAGAGTGATGGCTAAGATTCTTCATGGTGTAATTTAGAACCCAATTTCACAGGCGGCTGCCTCCACTGCAGTGAGAGAGAGAGAGAGCGAGAGAGGGGAGGGATTGCTGTATAGACTATCATAAGATTTAAAAAAAAAAATATATATATATATATATGCAATACTTATTTATTTAACGTAAAAAATGACAGTAAAGACGTAATTAATTTTTTTATATTATATTATTTTTCAAATTAATGCTGTTCTTTTGAACTTTCTATTAATAAAAAAAATCCTTTTTTGAAAAAAATTATCACGATTTCCAATCTTTCCAATTTCACAATCTCTGTAATCAACGGCCTTGTGAATCCACTGTCTTTCTTTCTTCAGTGTGTTTCCTCCTACTGTTTCCTGAAATATAGCCTAAAAACACTGCATATGGACAAGTGTTTAAATATTTCTTCCTATGGAAAAGTGTTTCCTATGGACAAGTGTTGTAAATTAGCAGTTTTGCTATAACACGTTATTATTACAACTACAAGCTGACATCCTACAACTTCTACTCAAAACTTCAAATGTGTACATCTGTGCATCACTAGGTACAATCCCACCAAGAGAAGCTCTAATAACACACATTGGTGGTAAAGAGAGTCAGAACAATATTAATGGCTGAATGAGGCCAAAATGCAGATCGATTCATTAAGCCATGTGGAGGCGGGGCAGAATTACATGAATGCAACTAATGAAATGCTAATGAAAATTGGACAGCAGCATTCATGAACATTTAACAAATTACCTCATAAACACACACGCATACAGACGAACGCTACTTTTTTCCACTTTGGTTTTTCGAGACGGAGCAGAGAATTCATTTAACTACAGTTCACATAAAAATAAACTGAATGACATCTGCCTAAATCCTTTACATTTTAGACTGACGAAAAAAAGAAAAAAAAGTAGAAACATGAGTCAATTAAGTCAAGAGTCTGTTTTAGAGCTTGCTGCTGTAATTTGTTTGGTGTGAACATCAGAGAACAGTGTTACGCCCGTTTCACACATACTCCGTTTGCAGTGCGTATGCGGTGAGTGTTGCGGTGCGTATCCGGTACAGGAGCCGCACGCGCTAAAGTGCTTTCACATATGCTGCGTTTGCATTGCGTGAGCTGTACCACAAACACTCGCTATTTTTATTTCAAAATCAGAAGTTATGCAGCAATAGCGTGACCAGTGACCAACAGTCCTGTTATCCCATTCCTGTTTTCACGTCCTTCCTGGCCGTTTTTTATAAAGTGATGTCCTGGTTTTCAAAAAAAAAAAAACGCTGGAAAAGATCAGCTTTATAGCAAAATATAAGAGATGAGCAGACAAGGAGGATGAGGAGGAAAAACAGCATAAAGAGGAAGGAAACTAGTTCGTTTTTGTACGTTTGTGAGAGGTATTTTTGTTCAATTTGAAGGTATTTCTTTTAGTTAATTAATATATTTATTTTTCCAATACAGAAGAGACATTATTTTTTAATCATTATTTCATTCATTATTTTTCATAATAAAACATGTTGAGTATCCTCTGAGAAGGCTATCTGATTTTGTGTCTTAATACAACAATTTTCTATCCACAGAGGGGGCATAGCCTATTTTAATTGTATTGAAATTAATAAGGCATCTTTGAGTAAACTTCGAGTATCATTTGTTTTCTGGGCCATGTGTCCTGGTTTTTGGTAGGCTAATCAAAATATGTTCACCATATGCAGTAACTTTTTTTAAAATAAAAGTTTTGCCATGGCTTTGCGATTCTCTTTTACAAACTTGAATGGACGCATGCTCGTTTAAACACGATTTAAACAACGAATGCATACAATTCCATGCATTACTTGTATATTAAGATGTCTTAAAGTAAAAATATGAAACAATTAAATACCTTTATGGAGAGATTACTACATTTTATTGAATTAAATGCATTTATGGTGAAACTACTACATTTCGAGGTCAATCTGAGTTCATTTTGACCACGAACCGTGCGCTGTCACTTTATTTCTGCGTTTGCAGCACAGCAGAAATAGACTCGGTACGGAAACGATCTCTGCACTGCTGTATACGCACCGCAACTGGAACGGATCGACGGACTGCATCCGCGTGCAGTGTGAAAGCTCTAACCTGTTAACATGGGTACGGAAAAAAATACGGACCGCATACGCACTGCAAACGGAGTATGTGTGAAACGGGCGTTAGTCTGATGGCCCTCTCTGCTCTATAAACAGCTGGCATCTGCAGTATTCAGCCAGTGCCAACGTCATGAGCATTCAATGAATAATCCTCTCAATTACTGTACTACCATATCAATCCAACTCCCAGGGGCTGTGTAATCTACTTCTTACACACTCAATTCGACAAATCCAAAGCCAGAAACACCAAATGCTACACACAGCATAATGAATTCAACAACTAAGTGCTAACCTTATAACTTCACAATGCAATATACATTATTATATTATTTTTATGTCTCAATAATTACCCCTGTTATATTTAACTGTCAACTCAATCGTTCCCCCACATCCCAAAGATGCTCTATTGGGTTTAGATCTGGTGACTGTGGGGGCCATTTTACTACAGTGAACTCATTGTCATGTTCAAGAAACCATTAGAGGATGGGTATATGGTGGCTATAAAGGGATGGACATGGTCAGAAACAATGCTCAGGTAGGCCGTGGTATATAAACGACGGGCCTAAAGTGTGCCATGAAAACATCCCCCACACCATTACACCACCACCACCAGCCTGCACAGTGGTAACAAGGCATGATGGATCCATGTTCTCATTCTGTTTACGCCAAATTCTGACTCTACCATCTGAATGTCTCAACAGAAATCGAAACTCATCAGAAATTGGCATCGAAGTGTTTGAGTTTTTGTCTTGTTGATGCTTTATCAAAAATGTAATTAGCTCAGTGTTACTGTTTGAAGAGTACAGATAGCACAAGAAAGATTAATAAAACCAATAGTCTCTGGTAAATTAAAAAGTTTCTACCTCTCCTTCCAAAGATAAAAGTCAAACACAAAGATAAGTTGTGTGCGGGCAACCATTAAAAGACATTAAGATAAATGACCATAACATTTCACTCAACACTATTGTTAATAAAGAATAGATTGTGTGATAAAACCACAAAGAGCAAACAGTTTTGCTCCTAGTGTTTAGATTTGAGTCTGATTTGCATATGAATACAGACGAGTAGTAAATGTACCATATTCTACAAGCATATTCAAATAAGGCAAGCCAAATGTTTCCATGATTCATTTTAGCAGGACAATGGACGTTTGAAAGCTTCATTGTCGACCGGTGACAGATCCAGGTAAGCGGTGGGTGCGTCAGTGTAAAATAAAAGCAAAGGGAAATCAGGATGGAGTCAAAAACAGAGAATGTCAGGAAATTAAGAATATAAAACCTATTATATTTTGCTTTTCTTGCAATTTAGCTCAAAACAACATATTTTTTTAATGCTTATTGTTATAAACAACAAGAGTATTTGGGTACTTCAGAGAATATATCACTGCATATTGTTTGTTTGTTTGTTTGTGTGTGTCCCTTATATTGTAGTGTGTATTCAGGTTTCAGGCTATGACGTCCTTATAATTCAAATCGCCAAATAAACACACTAATTGATTTTTTTTTTTATTAAAAATGTAAAATGTTGGGTAGGTTTAGGGGCTAGAAAATGTCATTAGCTCAGAATAAAAACCATTACACCAATGGAATGTCCCCATAATGATAGGTTACATGTGTGTGTGTGTGTGGCGGGCAGCTGTAGTAGGCTATGGACGGAGTGAGTGATTGCAGCTGTCCTCTTCTGAGACAGGTAAGACTGCTATCAAGAGATAATGAGGCCCAAGATGGGATCTGCCATTAATTTAACTTGACCATCACCACACACAGCAGCTCATAGTTTCCCAAATGTGCTAAATATCAAAACATACTTCAAAGCAACCTTAAATTAAAAGTTTAAACTGCTATAAGCACTGTATTTTTTCTTTCGAACATTGTCCCACATAAACAGCCACATCATGCACACTAAATCAATTTGGATGTTGGGATGGTTCAAACAGCTTTTAAAGGGATAGTTCACCCAAACATTTTTAACTATGTCATCATTTACTCACCCTAAAGTTGTTCCATACCTGTCTTTTTTCTATTGAACAAAAGGAGGTATTGCGTTACCAAATACTTGATGGGCCCCATTGAGTTTGGGGGAAAAAAATGATATTGAAGTCAATGGGGCACATTAACTATTTGGTTACCAACATCTTCTTTTGTGTGATTTTTTCATCGTACATCATATAAAAGTGAATTTTGCATCTGACTTGATTACAGACTTCCATACTATATAGTAGGAAATACAGTATGTGACTTAGAAGTATGTCCAGATTCATAGTATGCATAAAACTGTAAGCAAAAAGTAACCGGATGAGCTACTACTTGAAGCTGTAGGCTAAAAGATCTTAAAACTTCCCTCACTTGCCTGATCCAGCATCCTCACACTTCTAAGGTATAGCTGAAGACTGACAAGCCATAGCATTTTTATGTGATTGATCATCCTGTGACAACCTTTATTTAGCCGCCTTCTAATTCACTTCTCCTCTCCTCCACCTAGCCAGTGGCAGACAACATCCCTCTCGCTCTCTTTTCCCCTTAATCTAATCCAGTCTGTTTGTTTTGCTGGGTGTTAAAAGTACAGATCAATTGTGTGAGTTATGAAATGACATTACGGCGGCTCAGACCTGTCTCTCCCTGCCAGACGACATCTCGTCCTACTGAAAATTACCCCCTCTGATTTATCGATTTGTTCTCTCTCTTTTTCTCGCACTTGCACGTATACACACAAACTCAAGACAGTCGAAAAGTAGGACAGTCAACCACCTGGGAGAAACTTTCTCTGACAGAGAAAAGAGGGGAAATAAAGAAGATGAGACATTTTGGACTACAGAGGCACCAATGACAGTTTCCAAGAGACTGAGTGTCTAAATTACTCACGGCTTGTTTTTTATCATGGTTTTCGGGTCACGGTTTCGGTACGGTTCAGTATGTGTAATGTTTAGGGAAAAAGGATTACTGTCCAATAGAAATAAAGTAAATAAGAATAAAAAACAAACTACAGCACGAATAAATAGAATGTGTATCCTTCGACAGTATGGATAATAATACATTAGCCGAACTCTGTTTTATGCATTGATATTTTCAACAAACCATATTATAGATACGTCATCAGATTTACGATAAACCGCAGTGCAAGTGCGTACCAAATGGTAGGTGGAGTGGAGAAAGGTACTGTTCGATGTTCATAAACAGTTAATCTCATCAAAAAAAAAATGTGTTTACATAATATATGTGTGTGTACCGTGTATAATTATTTTGTATTTATAAATACACATGTGAATGTATACATTTTCGTGATATTTCGAAATATTTTCATGTATATAATATATATATATATATATATATATATATATATATATATATATATATATATTGCTACATAATTTATATTATAAATACATATATATAACTAACACATTTTCTTAAATATATACATGTAATATATAAATATATATGTGTATTTATTGATACAAAATAATTATACACATATATATTATGTAAACACAAACTTTTATTTTAGATGCGATTAATTGTTGCCCACTGCCCAGCACTAAAAAATATCTATATAAAGTACACTAAAAAAAAACACACACAAAAAAAAAAACACAAATAATTACCGTACAAAGAAACGTCCAGTAACTAAGCATGAATTTTTGAAGTAGAAAGACCAAACTAGTATTTTCTTGTAAAAAAATGTACACCAGAAATCTTTGTTTTATTTACAACTTCAATAAATCTTTTTTTTACAGTAGGTTTAACATAGTCAGTAAGTTATAGATATAGAATAGTTTTTTTGCATTCGCTCAATACATTTTTTTTTCATTTGTTTTTTTTTTAAATGTCAAAATTTTTACTTTATTTTTACCATAATCTTCCATAGTGTCAGAAAAAAATCTGAGAGAAAAAAAAGACTGTTTCACTCTTAGAATATGTCAAATTTGCTTTTTGTATTGATATTCACTAGCAATTTCAAAGTTAAACAATTGTTTTAAAGTAAATCCTACACCAAATTTGTGAAGGTGTAAATCCTACACCTTACTTTAATAGTCTGTAATGGAAGCTTTTACGTATCAATGTCCAACAGTTCTTTGCTCACAAACATCCGACCTGATTCAGCATCTAATCCTTTTAGATTGACAAGCACGTCAATGTTAGATATCGGAGGTGGTGGACCAGGGTGACTGCATTTTTCTGCGGACATGTCTCCTACCACTCTGTGTAATAAGGTAATTGTAAAACTATTGTTCCATAACATTTTGAAAAATGATTTTCAGAAAACGGCTGTACACCCCCATGCTTTTACAAGGAAGTGGCAATGTACAAACACTTCAGAGGTTTTCAGAGAAATGGACGACATTGCACAGATGATGAAGGGCAGAATTTTTACACCATTTAGCAAGCCAGAGTCGTATAATCATAAAATAATGTGCTACAGTGACCCAAATCTCAGGTTACTTTGTCATAAGTGTTGCGCACACACACTCCCCTGCCTCAGGCACTGAGTTTGTTGAATTATTGCCTCAATATGCAAACAAAAGGGGTCAAAATAAAAATCATTTTTTTATTTCACAATTAACCTGGAAGCATCACAAAATTCAGCAACAGCAGAAAATCACATGCAGGCCGAATTCACAAGGGAAAGTCCTGGAAGTTTCCAAATTTAGAGAATGATTCTCTTATGTCCTTTTTTGTGCCCGTGGCTAGGTGGCTCGAGTGTTATGACCTACTTTTCCCCTTTCCTATGGACTACAAATTAAGAGAACTTAAACAAGGAATATAGCGCAGCGCAAGCTTTTATAGCCTTCCTCACAGACAAATCCATAACACCAATTTTTCTGTATCGCTAGGATAGAAAAAAACGTATTTATCCACAAGACACCAAGAGGCTATGAAGCACAGCATTTTTCAAAAACCAGTCTTAAGAATATGAAAAAAAAAAAATATGACATAACTCACCTAAATGATTATTATAGGAACACCATACTAATACTGTGTTTGACCCCCTTTCAATTTCAGAACTGCCTTAATTCTACGTGGCATTGATTCAACAAGGTACTGAACGCATTCTTTAAAAATGTTGGTACAGATGGGTACATGGTGGCCATAAAGGGATGGACATGGTCAGAAACAAATGCTCAGGTAGGCCATGGCATTTAAACGATGCCCAATTGGCACTAAGGGGTCTAAAGTGTGCCAAGAAAACATGCCCCACACCATTACACCACCACCACCAGCCTGCACAGTGGTAACAAGGCATGATGGATCCATGTTCTCATTCTGTTTACGCCAAATCTGACTCTACCATCTGAATGTCTCAACAGAAATCGAGACTCATCAGACCAGGCAACATTTTTCCAGTCTTCAACTGTCCAATTTTGGTGAGCTCTTGCAAATTGTAGCCTCTTTTCCGATTTGTCGTGGAGATGAGTGGTCCCCGGTGGGGTCTTCTGCTGTTGTAGCCCATCCGCCTCAAGGTTGTGTGTGTTGTGGCTTCACAAATGCTTTGCTGCATACCTCGGTTGTAACGAGTGGTTATTTCAGTCAAAGTTGCTCTTCTATCAGCTTGAATCAGTCGGCCCATTCTCCTCTGACCTCTAGAAAGGCATTTTCGCCCACAGGACTGCCGCATACTGGTTATTTTTCCCTTTTCACACCATTCTTTGTAAACCCTAGAAATGGTTGTGCGTGAAAATCCCAGTAACTGAGCAGATTGTGAAATACTCAGACCGACCCGTTTGGCACCAACAACCATGCCACGCTCAAAATTGCTTAAATCACCTTTCTTTCCCATTCTGACATTCAGTTTGGAGTTCAGGAGATTGTCTTGACCAGGACCACACCCCTAAACGCATTGAAGCAACTGCCATGTAATTGGTTGATTAGATAATTGCATTAATGAGAAATTGAACACGTGTTCCTAATAATCCTTTAGGTGAGTGTATAGTATATTAGTCACATTGATAGTACTTTTTAGAAGAGCTTATTTTCAAAAGTGCTAATGATGTTCCTCAGATAAGTGGAAAAATATTAATAAAAATACAACAAATTACAAACACATTCAACAAAATCCTTGTCCGTAGCAGCGATTAATAAAAACACTCATCATCATCTGTCTCTTAAACTTCTCAAATTCATCGTCAGTCATGTCTAAATGAATAAGGAGTGACGTTTGGTTTCTAAAAATGAGCATGGAGGTTCTCTCATTATGGATCATGCCTGCAATATATTATGCATCAATCAACAATTCATCATCTCAGCTTTTTCATTTTCCAACACCTGAACAGGTTTTGAAAAGGAAAATGACTTGGCAGAAAAAAGACGCTAACACATACACTTCCTTTATGTCTAATTCTGGGTCAAAAAACCAACTATAACTGCTGCAAATGCAGAGCTTTATAGGCAAAGATAGCCATTTTGCTTTAATAGCATTTTGCATTTTGTTTCATGATTTTTTCCTCTCTCTAGAAAGTAATATTTATATATTAAAAAGCACAAAAACATCCACTCACCATCCACTCTGAAATGATTATGTCCACTTTTTCCACAGGAAGGTCAATTTCCTCTATTCTGCCCTTGATCAATGTGATGGTGTCGTCGAGGTTATTTGATCTGGAAAACAGCAAAAAATGGAAATATTTCTAAACGGCAGCAATAGTAGATTCTGGTATTTGGGTATTGATTTTAACCAAATTAAATGAAACCAAAATGAAGCTTTAATTATAAAACGTATGTAACTAGTTTTGAACAGACAATGGATGTTAATTACACTGAAGGGGTGGTCAAAATCCCTTGCCTCTTCAGTATATATATCATAATATCATTTTAAATGATTATGTATTTCTTTTATAAAATCAATAATTAAGTATATTCATTGTTACTTAATCATTTATCGACATATACATTTATTCTTTGTGCTTTTGCTTGTGAAATAATATTCTTAAATGCATGCTGATGTAAGTCACCAGCTTCTTTTAGGTGCACAAGGCCATTTGTCTCTTTCTCTGGTCTCAGGAGAAAGGTTTATGGATCCTAAAGGCGTCGTGAACACATATGTCCAACACTTATGATACTTCTCTGTACATATGGTCAAGCTATATTGAGCATTGCTTTATTGAACTTTAATTGTTATATTAAACTGTATTCTTTCTATTATATTTGCTTTCTGAGAAGCAAATGTTATCTGTTTTTCTCCCAAACGAGTGAATGTTTTACCATTATGTTTTGGTACACTTAACTGATAATAAGACGCTCAGACTCTCTTCAGCCTTGATGGGAGCTCTTATTTGCTAGTGTCCTATGTGAATGCGTTAACAGTGAAAATAATAGGGAAATAGGGATTTTGGTTTATGTTTGAGTGTTAAAACATAAAGGGGTGATTGAATCCAACAGTTTAAGGCACTATTTCTTTGTTGAAGTCTTACTCCAGTTAGACTAAAGTTTAGTGCTAGTCTTCTTGGTTGCAGGTTAAGGAACCACTGCCATTATTGGAGATTGAATGAGTTGTTGTTCTGGACACACTGGCGCCAGCAACCCAAATCTATGACCTGGAAGGTCATGACGTGCCTCATCGATGGAGATATGTTTCGTCTATCTGTATATGTGTGGAAAATTACTGTGTATCTATATCTTAGCCAATGAGAATCATTCAACGTGTAAGCAATGATGTAGCTTAGACCTTGGAAACAGTGTAACTGCTGTGATCTTTGTAACTGTAAGGAGGCGGCCTACGAACTCCTGAGGGAGTCTTGAAGCTGACTTCTGCTGATGAAATGGCAAACTATGTTCAGTAAAACTTTCTTTAATTTTTATAATTCCGACTCCGGGTCTTCATTCTTCATATCTGGTTCTGGGTTCTTTAACTGTTAACCCCTAACAACACCAATTTGGCTGGGAGTCGGTCTCCTTAAACACGGCTGCTAATTAATCCAAATTACACACATCACAGCGGACTCGCCGGGACAACACTAACGGTCCCAATTTGACAGCACCTCCTCGCATGACCTTTTGCACCAAGGGTCAGCGAACTACTGTTCACCTGAGTGTTTGTGTATATGCGTATATCCCTCCCCCTCACCCCCTTTTTTAAATGATCGCTCCCTTTTTGACCGGTAAACCCTGGGCATCAATCTCTCTAAATACTCCATTATCATGACAGCTAATGTTACTAGGGACAGAGTCATTACTCAAGACTGCAGAGCGCATTTCTGCCCAACCGATCCTTATCTCTGCACCTTCACGCTATCACACTCTCCCAGAATCCCATTGTAGTGCTCCCTCCATCCGCCTCTCCTTCATCGGACTGTCTTGAGCAAGGAAACGCTAATCTCATTACTGGGTTAATTTAGAGGACAATGTCAGCTGTAGGGGGGAGAAAGGAGAGGGGATTTGGGACACTTTTAACACTTCCCTCCACGGGATGGTACTTGGTTTGGGGAATATGATCCACTGGGACTAATGATTGGATTTAAGATGTAATGTGATGATGACAGACTGGATTATCCACCAAATCGCCACCATGACTGGTGTTAAGTGGTGTAATATAGGGAACAAGTATCTAAACTGAAGAGATCATGTGGGGATTATATGGATTTCTGCAGTAAATGCTTCCAAAGCATTAGTAAAAAACACTTAACAAGTAATAATACAAGTGCAACACAAAAGGTTTTGTGGGGAAAAAAAGGTCTTTATTTGAATCTAGAGGCTTCTTCTTTTAAAATTTACTTTGTAGTAATTTTCGCTTAATTTTTTGGCAATTTCTAGAAAATGTGACAAATAATAACAAAGAAACAACAAGCAATTAAATGAAACAAGATATTTTTAGTAGAAGACTGAAATAGTATTTTCGTGTGAAACATAATCTTTGTTTTATTTACAATAGCTAAAACATTTATTATATATACAGTATATTTTAAATATAGATATTTTTTAAGTTATTTGTTGTTAAGGGTATGACTGTACTAATAATGGAAAAGTTTTTCCTTTTTCCTTACGTACGACAACGTTGTCAAAACGATCCCGTTCACTTCACACAGATCCATGAAAACGACTAAAAACGCTGTACTATTCATGTCAGGCCAGTAGTTGGCGATGTTACCTTGTAAAGAAACAATACGCGCCTTTAGACTAAACACGTCAAACGAATGCACATGACATCACCGTTTTCACAAATTCACGTATTTTTAGTTTACAGCGAATTCATGGAGATGATAATGGTATCGTTTATCGTTTCCAAAAACTTGCACTTTGAAACCCGTTTTCAAAAGTTTGTGTTTTCAGACCCCCAAATTATTTTAAATCAACAGTGTAAATGAAGTTTCCCATTTTTAGTTGAAAGCGGTGTCGCGTAAATCCCCCCTAAAACTATTAAAAACGTTTCTGTTAAGTGAAATCAAGCTGAAATAAAACACAAATAAAATGACAAAAGCACACAATGAAATTACTAAAAATTGAACAATAAAAAAAACCATAAAAATGAATAAAATAAAACTAAAATGCACTTCTGTAAAAAAGTTGACTTTCTGCAATCACTCTTCTGTACAACTCCAGTTTACTCTCAAAACCTCGTATTGAGATAATGCTAATATTCTTGGCTCTTTCATGCCACCTTCCCTCCCTTTTGGTCACTTTAAAGCAGTGCTCCTCAAATCAAGTCCTGGAGGGCCAGGGAAGAGTTGTATCCCAAATCAAACACACCTGAATAAACTAGTCAAGGTCTTCACAGTTACTGAAAAATTGCAGGTAGGGGAGGTTGATCATGGTTTGAGCTAAACTCTGCAGGACAGTGTCGATTTGAGGAACCCTGCTTAAAAATGACTGCTTAATTGTTCAAAAAGTAAAAGTAAATAATGCAATGGAAGTATATGGAAAAAAAATCCATTGTACATGCATTTCTGTCAAAGTGTTCAAATCCTTTAAAGGGATACTTCACCTCTGGAAAGATGAATCTGTATTTAAAATGAGTCATTTATGTAGAAGCAAAATTCTTTTTGATTCTGGAGCTTTCTAGGCTGAGAAAAGCAGGAAATGTAATTTTGGCTTATGTGGGTGAAAGACAACAACTCCCAGAATGCACTTGCTTCGCTTCCCTAGGAGGCCACGCCAATCGGAAACAGAGCGCAAGTCTGGGCTACTGGTGAGTCTCCGTGATGAGTCTGCTCGAAAATGTGTTTCGAGATCGCCCGAAATGTCCGGGATTCGGCTTTTGGGTTCTACATTCGCCATTCATTATGTTTACTGTGGCGAGCAGGACGAGTGAGGGCTGAAGCAAAAGCTGAATCCCGGACATTGACGGCCGGACATGTCTGGGAAAAAGAGGATGGTAACCCCTACAACTCAGCTTTCTCCACAGAACAAGAGCCTGCTAGCTTAGCTTCCAAAAAAAGATGGCTGACACTATGCGTTCATTCTGTGAGTGAGATCCCACCCTCTATGGGCGGGTTGAGAACATGCGGGACAGCCCCTATACTGACTGTAGTCTTTAGCCTCTGGCCAAAAAATCCTCAGATGACGCAAAAAAACATAAATCTCTCGTCTCAGGGGGATGTGAGGGTGGAAAGCACGGTAATTTGAAAATATTACAGGTTTCCTACAAATACAAAGCTTAATGCTAAATCCTGAAGTATCCCTTTAATACTGAATTCTTGTATACATTTAGCATTCATTAAAAAAAAAAAAAAAAAAAAAAAAAAAAAAAAAATCGAGATTCTTTATTCTTATCTCTATAAACTGCATAAAGCACCATGGCCGCCAGAAACATCACCTCTGTAAACCCAAACACATACTCAGGCAGCATGTAGGAGGCCTTGGCCCAACAGCGGCCCAGCGAACTGTAAAATTAAACTTCATTTTCCTTTCATCCTCCTGCCTGCTTCGACTCCTCAGACTTACATGATAACAATAACCATAATCAAAAAAAAAAAAAAATCTCCCAGAGACACCACATGTGGCGAACACATTTCAACTCCAACAAATAAAAGTATATTCCTGCTCCAGGATGTAATGGAAGTGCCCCGGAGGTGATACATGAGGTAATTTTAATGGGCAGACAGGTCGTAAAAGGAAGCAGAAAGTGCAGGCTGGAGTCCATTTGTATGTTTAGCGTGCGTGTGAGACACCGAGCCGGGGTGGAAGCAGGGGAGATTGGAAGTCGACTGGGTAGAGGTAAATGACAAGCCTTTAGGAACGTGACTGCAGCCTCAAATACACTGAAGTCAACCACTGAGAACAATAAAAAGAGGACTAGTTTGGGGACGAAATTGCAGGGTGATAAAAACCAGCTGGCACAGGTTGAGTGCCAATGTGTTTCTATGATGTATTCCACATTGTTGCAGCAAATTCTGCTGATTTGACACAAATACAATACAATGTAACAGATCAAAACAGATCAAAAGTGCAAAATTGACTTGTGGTAGTCCATCAGTCTTCAGTAATTCCATAGCATGACATAGTTTTCCAGAAAAAGTGGGTTTTTGAATGTATTGCGTTAGCCGAAATCAGATCTGTATAATTTCTAGATTGTGGCAAATTTTCTTTTGTAAAAATAATTATTTAAAAAAGAACCAAACATTAAATAAAACACAAATATTTCAAGTATATATATATATATTTCTTTATAATACACAGTGAGGAAAAAGTATTTGAACACCCTGCTATTTCGTCTATGACCATCTACTTTTCAAAATGCATTCTGGGATGCATTGAGTGGACTATATAGGGTATAATAATCATCACTATACATTCGGACAGCACTACAAAATGGCAAGCTCACTATATAGTCTACTGTATAGTGAGTAGTGGGAGATTTCGGACACAGCCACCTTGTCCATTCCATACAATCAGTAAGAATCCAACTACTAACATGGCCAAAACCAAAGAGCTGTCCAAAGACACTAGAGACAAAATTGTAAACCTCCACAAGCCTGGAAAGGGCTACGGGGAAATTGCGTCCACTGTTGGAACAATCATTAAAAAATGGAAGAAGCTACAGTACTTCATTAAAAAATGGAAGAAGCAACAGTACTTCACATTATCTTCCTTCGGACTGGGGCTCCATGTAAGATCTCACCTCATGGGGTCTCAATGATCCTAAGAAAGGTGAGAAATCAGAACTACACAGGAGGAGCTGGTCAATGACCTGAAAAGAGCTGGGACCACCATTTCCAAGGTTACGGTTGGTAATACACTAAGGCCTCATTTACACTGCATGGTTCAAGTGACCCAAATCCGATTTTTTCCTCTCATGTGGCACAGATCAGATATGACCAGTGAACGTGTAAGGAGAAAAAAACGCATGAATTCCGATTTTCTCATTCATATTTATTCATATTCACTTTTTAATGACGTACTACTCGCATTACCGGGGAATATCCGATTTGTCTGCTTACATGGCACACGCAAATGCACGTATCTGATTCATATCCGATTTATTACCACATATGAATGAGGATTCAGGCCTATACAGGCCTATATACCTAATAATTGTAATTTAAGTGAAATTACTGAACTTAAATATACAAGCTTGATAAAAATGATCATTCTAGAAGAAAATTTCAAATGGCTTTTGCATCTGAACTCTTCGTGTATATATATATATATAATTACATTATGCAACAGTTTTCCAGTTTCACATTAGAGCTATATATACTTTTAAGACGTTTTTATTTTATTTTATTCATTCATTTTAAATAAATAAATAATACAAATCAATAATTTGAAAGAAAACGTAGTAAAGAAAACTATATTTCAAGCACATACATGAATTGTGGTGGGACCAGAAAAACAAAAAACATTCTTATCATTGAGCCCATTTAACAATGGTGAAACATACGTGTCAACACAGAGGGGACGCTGGGTAGTTTTTGGAGAACTGCGTAGTTTGGAAACAAGAACGGGTCACAAAGTGAACACCGTTGGGAAATAATCCTTGGGGAAACCATCAAAATAAAGTGGAAAACACTAGAAGCCATGAAAGGAAACACCAAAGATGGTTTTACTGTATTTTTCCAATGGAGCAATATTACACCTTGTTTTTAATAAAACAAGAACACTTAACCCAAGACGGCCTCTCATACACCCAAAAAATGGTTCATTACTTCAATCTGATGTTGACTCACCTGACAATGTCCATGGCTTGGTATATGATATCTGATTGGTCGACAGCAATGACCTTCCTGGCTCCCGCTTTGGCGGCAAACATGGAGAGGATTCCCGTACCACATCCCACGTCAAGCACCACCTGCGGGTTAAAGGAGCATGGCGTAACCTTTCCACACTATGCCAGCTTGTTTGTGCCATCTTGAGAGTGCAGACGTGTAATAACGGCACTCGAGGCATTTATCATGCTGACAGGGTCTAACCCTTATTTGCCAGAGTCCACTGGCTGGAGCAGGATGGGCGAGATAAGCGCCTCGTCGTCTACCCCCAACCCTTTTCTTTCCAGATCAGCGCGTCACCTCGGGATCCATGTTCAACTGCGCTCGGCTAAAGCTGATCTAACCAATGTCAGCGCAGAATTAATGGTTTGTATATGAGCTGTGGTGTATATTGTGTGTGTGCTGAACCACCATTATCCTGTTATCAGCCCACTGCAGTTGACACATAAGAACCCTCCTTAAAAAAAAATACTGCTGCTTGGAATCACGCAAGGGGTTTTTAAATCAGCCCTGTCATTGAAATTGTTACTCCGTCGAAGCTTTTCTACACCGCTGTCTGGGCTTCAAGAGTCCCATACTCACCTTGTCCTTGAAGACGTCCATATTGCGGTACATGAAGTCTCGATAGCTCTCAGTGCGCACCTTGTCCTGTCGGAAAACGAGACAACCAAAGTCCTAAGTAATGACACAGTGTCACCATTATACTTTCCATTAAGAAGACAGAGCGCACCCATCCCAACAAGAGAGAAATCGTTGAACACGATCCAATCATTCAGAGCAAAAATGTAATTTTAACGTCATACCCACTGTTAAAGCTGACACGATGGAAATTAACAATTGTTAAGCAGCATGAAATAAAAAAAAAAGAGTCAAGATTGAATTAGAAGAAATCAAAGGATGTGTGACTGGTAATGGGAGGAGGTCGTTGTTGTTGGGAGTAGAGATGAAAAATGAAATTAAATGAAACTGACCCTGACACTTCTTGCTTTGCCAGCAGATTTTCAGCCAGAAATGGCTAATTAACCTGCCAGTCAGACTAAGTACCACCCAGAACATACATGATGCCGGAAGCTATTTACGATTCATATCGGCCCTTTTTTTTTTGCATGATTAAACATTCTGCCCTTACTTGTCAAAAAGAAAAAAAAAAGAAACCCTTAAAGAATGTTAATGGATGTTTCAAAATATGTTTATTCTGGGCATTTTTCATTTACACCACTGGTCAAACGTGAATAATTATGTTAAGTCGTCTCTTATGCTCACCAAGGACGCATTTATTTATTCAAAAATAGTGAAATAGTAATTTTTCACTATTTGTATATTTTACAATGTAAAATATGGTTTTAAATATATTTTAAATGCTGAAATTAAGCGTCATTACTCCGGTCTTCATAGTCACGTGATCCTTCAGAAATCATTCTTTTTTTTCATCACTCTTTTTTTGATATTCATAAGTTTGGGGTAAGTATGATTTTTTGAAGAAGAAATTAACACTTTTATTTAACAAAGACGCATTAAATTGATCAAAAGTGACAGTAAAGATATTTTATTATAAAATATTATATTAAATTATATGAATTATATTATTTTAGTATATAAAATCTTTCCATTTCTATGAACTTTCTATTCATCAAAGAATCCTGAAAAATTATTAAGCAGCAAAAAAACATTATTAATAATTTACTATCAATAATAATTGATAATATCTGAGCATCAAATTAAGTTTGGGGTAAGTATGATTTTTTTTAAAGAAGAAATTAACACTTCTATTCAACAAGGACGCATTAAATTGATCAAATGTCACAGTAAAGATATTTTATTATAAAATATTATATTAAATGATATGAATTATATTATTTTAGTATATTAAAATCTTTCTATTTCTATGAACTTTCTATTCATCAAAGAATCCGGAAAAATTATTAAGCAGCAAAAAACCATTATTAATAATTTACTGTCAATAATAATTGATAATATCTGAGCATCAAATTAAGTTTGAGGTAAGTAAGATTTTTTTTTTAATTTTAAGAAGAAATGAACACTTTTATTCAACAAGGATGCATTAAATTGATCAAAAGTGACAGTAAAGATAATTTATTATATAGTATTATATTAAATTATATGAATTATATTATTTTAGTATATTAAAATCTTTCTATTTCTATGAACTTTCTACTCAAAGAATCCTGAAAAATTATTAAGCAGCAAAAAAAACATTATTGATAATTTACTATCAATAATAATTGATAATATCTGAGCATCATATTAAGTTTGGGGTAAGTATGATTTTTTTTTAAGAAGAAATTAACACTTTTATTCAACAAGGACGCATTAAAATTGATCAAAAGTGACAGTAAAGATAATTATAATGTTACAAAAGATTTAGATTTCAAATAAATGCAAAGAAATTTCAATTTCTATGAACTTTCTATTCAAAGAATCCTGAAAAACACAGTTTCCACAAAAATATTAAGCAAAAACCATTATTAATAATTTACTAACAATAATAATTGATAATAACTAAGCATCATATTAATATATTGGAATTATTTCTGAAGGATCATGTTTTTTTATTTCTAGTTTTCTGTTTATACAATGGGATCTGATTATTACTCTTATCTGATCCATTTAAAAATGCTTTCAATTTACTGTACGGTAGAAATTCAATTATCTTTTGTACTTTTCAGCCATTAAACCTATTTAAGTTCTCCATTCTAAAACACACACACACACAAAAAAACCTATAATGGAAAAGTTGACTTAACTTTCCTTGCACAGAAAGTCGTGCGTTAGTTAAAAGGGTTAAAGATTGCGCCATCTGACTCATGACGGTAAATGGCATCATTTTACGTTGGACAGTAAAAGGCGTCAGCGCTTGCGTTGCACCATACAGCTCGCCTCTCCTCTGCAGAGTTTCAACTCTGACGCAAATCGCCACTCAATGCAAGTTGGAGGAGGCACCAATCGCTGGCCCTCTCCAGGACGTACTGCAGCATGAGAGTTGATGATCCAAACGCTCCTGACTTGAACCTCCCTCACTGCAGTTAGAGCACTCAAACAATGAAATCTTAATCATAAATCTCCAAAATTGCACCGTGGAAAAATAAATCAAGGCGAATAACAAAAATCTGCTGCATAGGGCGAACTATTGCATCTGTTTGCAAGGAGTTTGCACAAAGTATGACTTGCTTGTGACCTTCTACCCACACCGGTAGCAAATAAGGCCGCAGATGTATGTTAGATGGGGACAGACCTACCTTCAGCATCTCCTCATGGATGCTGTAATGCCCATAAGAGCTAAAGTAGGCCTCGTCTTCATCTTCTCTCAACTCAGCAATGGCCCCCGAGCATGAAGGGCCACGACTTGTGCCTACGTTCAGCACTAGACCTTGTGCCAACAATCTGGGGCAATGCAAACACACACATATTGAGACAGAGGAAGGCCTGGTCAGTCCACCAGCACACGTGCATGTGCATGTGAGAGCTCACTCAAAATCTTAACCACTGCAGTGGAATTTTACCCCATCTTTAACTTCTATTGCCCCGCCTCTTTTTTTGCACCTCTATCCACTTCAGTGAGTGCCTTTGAAACTCTATGCTGCACCCTGCTGGACCCACTTGCACATTACACGGATGCTGGAGTTGCACAGGTCTGAAGATAACTTCACTTTCTTTCTTAACAAATGTTTGTAGACTCTGCCATTATATCAACCGCTCGTTCAGCTCAGTTTAAAAATTATTACCTGGTCCCAACATGAAAAAAGAGAATAAAAATATATTGCAATATATTTACTGAGTTCACTTTGAAATACATTTTTGGTACGTTTTAGCTTACCTCAAGGGTCCACAAGATGTAGGTGTCTTTGTTTCCACAGTATTTTCAATTTTGATATTTTAGGTCAAACCGTTCGTGTCTGTCACTCATATAATGAAGGTCTATGGTCACCACCTCAAAGAGCATGCAGAGTGAAGTCCAAATTAAACATGATTTAATGACTCGTAAATGTAAGCACACATTGATGGCCTAAGACACGAAACGAGCGGTTTGTGTGAGAAAACAAACAGTTTTTATATTGTTTTTACCTCTTGTAACCACAGCCACATCCAAGTGATCTGAGGGCATGGGCGCTTTGGTCTGATCTCTCGCGTGTGAGCATCACTCATTATTTACAGAGATTTCGGAAGTGTTTCCGAGATCTCGTTTTGTGTCTCAGGCCATCAATGTGTACTTACATTTACGAGTCATTAAATCGTGTTTAATTTGGACTTCTCTTTGAGGTGGTGACCATAGACCTCCATTATATGACTGACAGACAAGAACGGTTTGACCTAAAAATATCAAAATTGAAACTACTGTGGAAACAAAGACACCTACATCTTGGATGCCCTTGAGGTAAGCTAAAACATATCAAAAATTAATTTCAAAGTGAACTATCCCTTTAAATGTCGCTGATCTTGGGTTATGATAAGTACAAAAACTGGATTATGTTCTTTTCACCAAGCATCTTTGTAAGACTTTTCACTTGATGCAAGTAAGGTTTAGTCTTAGATGCAGCTTTATTGACAGAATTTGTTACATACTGTGAGATCCATTGATAGTTAAGTATGCAAATAACAAAAGAAAAAATATGCGCAGTAATTTTGTGGGACATTAATTAGGAATTGTCCTAATTTAATTTATGTGGGTTATCTGTATGTCACATATACCGTACTGTCCACAAAGGTTAAGTTGTATTTTAAGTATTTTCTGTGATTTTGTGGACACGTTTGATTCATTAGCTGCTTGAGTAAATAACAAAATGCAGAAAATGGTCAAATAATTTGCGCTACAAACCAGTGTTTATGATTACGTTAATAAAAAATATGATAAACACCAGCTTGCAATATCAAGCAGCATAACGGACAGTTTTTGCGCAGCTAAAAAAAAAATAAGCGATAAAAAATAATTCTTACATTAAGAATAAGGTGAGTAGTTTGCACAAAAATAAAAATTCTGCTTTCATTTACCCACCTACATGTCATTTTTAATTGGTCTAAACAACACTGGACCCCATTGACTGTAACTTTATGAAAAAAAAATAAAAAATGCTGACATATGTATATATATACTTTTTCTTTTATATACTTTATGTTTGTGTTTTGTTTTTGTTGTACTGTTGGCAGAATTGAAATTTTTGGGTGAACTATCGCTCCATCATTTTTTCAAATACAGTTTCTTTAAACTTGTAAACCACAGTGAGGTTGATGTTACACTGACTTGAGTTTGTGCAGATCCTCCATTGCCCGGGCCAAGGCTTCCTCAGCTCTCTGAGCTCGGTCTTCAGCCTGGCTGGCTCTCTGAACCAGAGCGGGGACCCGATCACCAACCGAAGGGCTCAACGTCACAGCCGCTGCCTCACTCAACTCTTCAACATCTGACAAAATGTAAGGCAGTAGCGCAAATGTGTTTAAAACAAGTAAGAAAGTTTACCACTTAAGGTTTCAAACAATCTGCAAGTTATTTTGGACTCGGTTAACTTGGTAATCCTTGTTCTCTAAGATTATTTGAGTTGATCATTAGACTCTACTCGAACTGGGTAATCAGGTCCTGTCTTAGACTGTTTCAGATCATATTTAGTAGCAGGAAATACTATGTTGTTGCACTGGGTACCTACACCTCCAGGCGTTACGTTATTACTTGTAGTGTTCCTAAAGTGTTTTTTTTTTTGTTTTTTTGCGCACAAAAGTGTTCTCATCGTTTGATAAACTTAAGATTGAGCCCCTGTAGTCACTTGGACTATTTTAACGATGTCTTTAATGACTTTTCGGGGACAGCAAGAGCCAGTCCCTCAAGAAGCCTATGGACTGTATGCAGGAGCGATCTTAATATCTTAAATATCTTAATTTCTGTTCCGAAGATGAACGAAGGTCTTACGGGGTTGAAACAACATGAGGGTGAGTGAATACTGACAGAATTTTCATTTTTGGGTGAACTAACCCTTTAAGGCTCAATTTCGGGTCCTCTATTTTTTTAACCAATACATGCTTCCTTTAGCTGGTGTAATTGAAAAGTACATTATGTCGTTTCACCAGTATGCTGACACGCAGCTTTATTTTCCATTTGCACCAGATAGAGATACCCACAATTCAATTTCCACTCTGCTGGACTGCATTGTAGATGTCTCAGAACTATCTATCATGATCCACGGACAACATCTATTGCTCCATATCTTGTCTCTCTATCTCTAAAAGCCAGCAATCAGGTCAAGATCTTAGGAATCATTTTTGACAGTGACCTTAGTTTTAAAATTCAGAATACAGCTTACGTAATACAACCTACTAGCAAACGACTCGCACTTAAAAAGTATCTTAAAAACACATTGTTCGCAAGGTCCTTTCATTGATTTATTTAATTAATCTTATACTATAATATTATACACACTGTTTTTAAAAGGTGTTACATAAATAAAGCCTTACTAAAAGATTTCTGTTTCAAATAAATCCTTATCTTTTGAACTGTCTATTCATCAAAGAAACCTGGAAATTAAAAAGTATCACAATTTCCAAAAAATTGTTGATATAAATAAGAAATGTGTCTTGAGCATCAAATAAGCATATTAGAATGATTTCTGAAGGATCATGTGACTCAAGACTGGAGATACTGAAAATTCAATTGAATAAAATATATTCAAATTGAAAACATTATTTAAATGCAATGATATTTTACAATATTACTGTTTTTATTATATTTTTGATCAAGTCAATGCAGCCTTGATGAACAAAAGAGATTTCTCGCAAAAGCATTAAAAAAAATCTTACCGACCCTAAACTTTTGCACAGTGTGTGTGTAAACATATATGGATGGGAATTTGTGTTTAGAAATTAGACAAAAATAATAATTCTCCTACCTATCTGCAGTAATGGGTCATCTGGTAATACTGGCTTCATATATTCATCACTGTTCCAAGGCACTGGGCCATTTGAAGCCAGTAACAAACTCTCTGCAGAACATTTCTACAACAAAAACACACACAACACAAACTTAGTCAGGTCATCTTGTCACCAATATCCACTTGAACCATATGAATCAAATAGATACTTACTGAAGTCCTAATGTAGTTTATCATCTTAATGTAGCTATAATCATCAAGCCCTAAAGAGGAATTAAAACATTATATATAAGGTATATCAGACATCACTCAGAACAATGAGCAGTCCTTGGTTTGGAAAACTTACTGTGCTTTTGAACAAGTTCTGGAATATCCACACCATGGTCTGCCTTACAGTGTTGTAATGTCTCAGACACAGAGGCGAGAGTCCTGTTTAAAGTGAGACACGGGTGCATGAGTACACAAACCCCTCATCCTACCGGTAGTAAATAGTTTGTATATGACTTGACATACAAAAAGATAATTACAACTGTTCACCCAAAGATACAAGGATCAGTTCAAACTAAAAGTGAAAAGACATAGTTTTGCAAATCTAAATAAATAAATACTCATAGTGTTCAAATCAGTGTTAAAATCATCATATGATTATACAACTAATAACATGAAATAAAATATTTAATAGCTAAATTAGAAATGTTGCAGGCTAGCAGTCATATTTGGAGATATCAGACAAATAAAAGTTTGAAAACAAACATGAGCGGATCAAAATCCACAAAATCTGTCTCTAGAAAAGATTTCTGTCAGGATGAATCATGATGAGTGGTTAGTATTGGATGTCACCTGTCACACAGCACACACAGGACTGTTGTCATGAGTTCAGATCCCTCCTCAATTGACTGCCACTGTTCTTCATCACTGTCAGACAGCTCGGGTACTTCATCACACACATCATCGCCTACGTGGCACGAAACAATTTTATACATAGTCTTAATTCACACATCCATACAACATCTTCTAAACAACCGGTCAGAACCTTCGACATAATTAGCGTTAGCGGAATTACACCATTAGGGGAAAAAATCCTCTGGGATTAAAAAAACACTCTTAAGATTCGTTACATTAAAGCAGTTAAAATCATTAATTATAAGTTAAAGCAAATATATACATCACATTTGAAACAAGCACGTGTACCTGTGTACGCTGCCATGTTGTAGTCTCTCTCTTGAATTCGAGTTTTTCCCATCCGGGTCATTCTTCCTCAGGTGTACTTCCCTTTTATCACCATGTGAGGTCGCTGTTTTCTCAATAATAACATGCAGCACATGCAGCAAAAGAAGACTTATGTAACCTACAAATAAAACATCAATAAGTCATTTATGTATGTTTATGTTCCTCTTCAACTCTACACGACGACTAAACCAGACGTGTGTTTAGATTAGAATAACACTCACTGCTTACCAGTCAAAACTTTGGACTCAGATGACTTCACATTCATTAATATTGTAAGGCTTGTAAAAGTATAACAATAAAGCAAATAATGTTTTACGGCTTGTGCTTAAATTGTGAATTCTTCACATTTTGAGTGTACATTTTTAATTGGTAAGTTCAGGAAGGAAATCATCAAGTGTCAAGCACACGTGAACTCTTTCAGTGTGGTTTAAAATAATCTCAGAATCACAAAGTTGGATCATGGGTTAATAAATAGGCTAATATTAAAGTTTCCAGGTTCAAAAACAGATGTTCTGAATGCAACTAAACATATGATGAACAGCTCGTAAAGTATGTGTTATGCCTGTGTCGTATGTTTAATGTCAATCTAAAGCTAATATATGCTTGTGAAGTGTGACTATTAGAGCAAATTATGTTTAATCATGACTAGCGTTAGGTAAGTTACTCTAAAAAAGTAATTCAGTACTAACTACTAATTCAGATTACTTTACTAATTCCTCTCTAAAAAGTATTGCATTACTTATTACTTACCATATCAACCTGGACCAGTTGAATAATACAAGGATAGACACGAACAGTCTCTTTTAATTCTTTCAAATAAACAATATAAACATTGCAGAAATTATTCTTGAACTGACCAACGTATTTAAAGGGAGAATGTTTAATTAAAAACACATTTTAACAGTACACAATGGTAAATGTTGATCCTAAATCCAATAGTTTTGTTATTTATTTGTTGTTTTGTCTACATTTTTATGTAGAATTATTCTGTCTTCTATAAAAAACATCAGAAGTAACTAATTAAGTTACTAAGAGTAATCCCTTTTTTTTCAATGGCAAAGTCATTAAATTACTGTGCATTACACCCAAAACTGATCATGACCAACTAAAGTTGAACGTTTTAATACACTTTTCAGACATAACACACAAATTAATATAACTAAATACACAATAGTTGTGATCAAGTATAAATATAATTTAATTTTTCCAGATCAATATTCATTTAAATATCAAGACAAAAAAAAAAGCACCAGAATCCAAAGTGAAGTATAGCACAGCACATATAACCCTTATTTAGAACAAAGTAGTACAAATATGTTTTTAAAAAACTCAATATGATAATAGAATCCAAGTAAACTGCATTAAAATATTATTTTGGCTTATCTTGTTCACGAAACCATGCCAGAATTGCACTTAATTTAAAAATGTGGAAATTAAAGTGTTATTTTTTGTCTCCAATGTTACCAAGATTGTATATGGCCTTGTTTTCAAGAATTTCCACTTTCTGCTGTCCATCTTGGAGTGTGTTGACAAGCATAGCTCTAGCGACTGATGTGATGGGGATGGACATTGCGGTAGGGAAAGCGGAGGAGAATGCACCAAGAAATTTCCGGGCCATCCACTCAGCCGGCCTGCTCTCCTGTCTGTCCACAAGGAGCACCCTAGAAATAAACAACCATATATGAGCAACAGAACAAATGATGAACTATGCATGACCTCAGAAATCACAACAGATTTTAATCCAGCAAAAAGTAGAGGGACTCACGCTGGCCTGTAGACGGAGAAACGCTCAAAGCCGAGGTCTCCAATTTCTGCTTCAACCTGTCCCTGTGAATACACCAGTGTTACTGCAATGGTCAGGAGTACATTAATTGAAGTACATGGATTGAAGTACATTAAAGGTGCTATATGTATTTTTTAGTGGCCTCTATCGATGATGTTTCAGATTGCAACCAATTTTTACAAGATCGCTCGTGCTCTTGCGCATACTCGAAAACAAGAGCGAGCCCTCTTGGTACACGGTAGGGTTGCAACGGTATGAGATTTTCACGGTATGATAATCGTCTCAGAAAATATCACGGTTTCACGGTTTCACGGTATACGATATTAAAACTATCATTATTATAATCAGCATCAGCTACAATGGCCCTTAAATGAATAAAAACAGATATTGTTTTTGGTTGAACATGGTTTATTGTAACAAAGGTTTTTTCAATAGAGTCTTTATGAAATGTATATTTATTTCCTCAGAAATTCTGGGTTGTCTGAAATAACTGATCTGGATTCTGTGATTGAATACAAAATGTATTTTTGAGAATGCAATCAAATAAAATGTAACAACTTTAGTTTGTCTACACAAGAGAAGTTTAATAAATTAAAACATGGACAAAAAAACTATACACAATAGTAATATATTTTAATCATAGGCAAAACCAAACTTTTTTTTTTCCAGGTTGTAGGGGAGAGCGGGGCACAACCTAACGCTTTTTGCTTTTGGCTCAATTAATTAAAAAATAATTAGGTTAGATTAATACTTTTTTTTACACAAGCAACATGCACATCTCTGCTACAAATGAACACTTAAAGTTTTTTTCTAGGACCTACCATTTTCGTACAGTTGGACTGAAAGTGACAGAAGTGCAAATGTTACAACTTACCCCATATGCGGGGTTAATTGTAACAGAGAGAGGGGTTAGTTGTAACACTTGTGTGTAACACACATAATTCAGTACTATTTTATTTGTATAGTTTGATATTGTTTGTGCATCTGTATAGACAGATATCCATACATATCCCTCATCCAATCATCCTTCTATTATGGATCAATATCATGGATAGAGACATAGAAAAGGGCTGCATAGTTTTGCAATAAATAATAATAAATAAAATTATAAATATTGTAATTGCAATTAAATTAGATTTGTGTGTGGCAGCTGCATGATGTACAATTATTATTATTATTAATAATAACAGTAATGATAATACAAATTAGCTTAAAATAAAAATTTAAAGGGTTTATTGCATTAATAACAGGCCATATTTTTAATAAATAAACAAGTTATCATTCATAGAACACTAAATTTTAAACATTTTAAATCCCAACATTGTTTGTGAACGTCTAACAAAGTTAAATGTATACTCAAACCTGAAAAGTTGTGTGGCTCCGTTTTCATTTGATTATCATTGTACACTTGGAGGCTTAGTTGTACCACTCTGTTAGAATTAACCCCGCTGTGTATTACATATTTTAAACCTAGCTAACAGTCGCTAGGAATTGCTGACATGTTTCAAAACGGTGCTATGTTTGAGCCAACAAGACGGTAAGGCAATATAAAGTTAGATTTGGAAACGTAGCCTATACACCCAACTCAGAAACCGAAAAAAACCTATGATGAAAAAAATTACTTTCATGGTGTCAAAACACTCTTTGTCCAGTATCTTCACGAAATATAATCAAAACTTTCCGCAAATTCGCGGGAGACCGTCTTCTGGCAGCAAGAGAAAAATAGCGGAAAGACAGCCTGCTTGATCCTGACGAACTGTGTAAACGGTCCGTGTTACATTTAACCCCGCGTTAACACCTACTGAACACCTATGAGTTTCAGTCAGTGTATTTGATGATTATTCTTTAAAAAAATAATTATAAAGTGCACATTAAGTGTTCTCTGTCTAGATATGTTCATGTGTTCACGTCTTCGTAGTGGCTGAGACAGCTTTAAAAACCATGAGCGTCATGCGTACTTGAGTGTGTACTAGATCTACTAGACGAAACGGCGCTGCTCATTCAGAGACGCTGAAGGGGCTTGCACACCAGTCTTTTTGCGTTGTATATTCACAGACACGCACATCGCGATTTGATTTAGGCTACTGCATAGCTATATTTTGTTTTATTTATCCATCTATCTTTTTAAATCGCACATTTTACGTGGCATCTGTTTTGTAACGCAAAAAGACGCATGTGTGCGTCTTTTTGACAGACCGGGATTCCCTCAGCATGACAGAAATAATATGGCCTTAAGTTATAAAAGTTATGAATAACCTTTATCTTCACGGAGGGATGGTGTTCCTAAATATGGGAGAACATGTTCGACGTGTTTACTCCTTTTGCAGCCACTCTTCGTCCACATATCTTGCAAACTGGATATCCATCTTCAAGGACAACATCAAGATCGTTTTTCGGATATAGGCTAAGTTACAAAATATTCCCATACTGCAGATTTTATTTCTATTTTTTTTGGCGGGAGATAGATTCGCAGCCTCTGTCTCGGACATTTTCAGCGCTGTACGGATATGGAGTAAGCAGTCAAGCTGAAAGAAGTTGCATGCGGCAGTGAAGGTGAATTCTTCTTTTTTTTTTTTTTTTACCGCGGATAAGCAAATGTGCACGATATGATAATCGTACATGTCAATATCGCGATAAACCGTCATACCGGTATACCGTTACAACCCTACACGGCCGGCCACATTAAAGACTTTCAAAACACCGGAGAAAGCATCACACAGCATGCTGGAAACTCATGTAAACTCCCACTGCAACGTTACAATAATAGGCTACTTTTATCAGCTTGATGTTGAACTAATGCTCCATGCTCATACCATGATAATATTACATTTGTGGTGCCATCTAGCATAAGGCATATTCGTGTATCTTTCACAATGAGCAATTTCAACATAGGTGAATGTATAATATGATAACGAAAACGGTTGGTGAACTAGACTGAACAATTTCAGTCGTAGGAAGTGACATTACTGCACTGAACGCGTCTGGAAATGTGTATTGTAAACAATATGAAAGTAGTGGGATGAGTGACGTTAGACAATAGATCTAGTAAATAAAAGTTACACCCAAAAGCACCTACTTTTTGTTACCCTGGAACAGTCTTTTGTGTTCATTTCATGTCTCATGTATTTTGTAGTTTACCTTGCTATTTCATTACAGTTTACCATTATCTGAAAACTTGTAATTTATCACAATAAAAATAGCAGAAGTCTCTCCATAATTCAAAGGCTCTGCCGATGTTAATCCGTAATCTAAGTCGATCCTATTCACGTTTGGCCTGACGAGCTTCAGCAGATACATTTTTGTTATGTTTGTTATATTTATGTGGAGTTTGTGTTGGAGTGTGTGTTGTGCTGGAGGCAGGTCGTTTTTTCGTGTTATCAGACTCCATGTCGTCAGTAGTGCCGTCGCATAGACTGTATATAAAAAGGAGGGAGGCTCATGCATGTCACATCTGATGGATTTTGCAAAAAAAATAAATAAATAAATAAAATAGAAATAGGAATACTGGCATTCAGAGGTAATAGCAAAACCCGACAAGTGGATCATTGTAATGTGGGATTACAACCCCTTCACACACAGAAATTTAAAAAGGATTCATTTTAGAAGAAAACTTACATTTAGCACATTTAAAATACAAGATTGTGCAAAAAAAAAGCAAGCAAATCTCAGCTGACCATATGTTGCATTGGGTGTTCTAATACCTTAGTTTTCAGGTAGAGAAAGCTGCTGGTTTTATCGGCACCTTTGGAGGATTCTAGGTGAAAATGGGAACAACCTCCTGCTTTGGCAAGTTCTGCGGACTTGAGTACGTAGTCATGATCCACCCGGAAAAACCCTTCCTGAGGCCCAATTAAAAAAAAAAAAAATTGAATAAATAACGTTATTTATCATGAAATAAACCACATCTGCCACAGGAAAGGAACATGAAATGAACTTGCATTGTGTCTTAGAACACTAAGAAAATATTTTCATGATTTTCTTTGCTCAAAACAACATGGATAATTTATGTGTTCCAGAAGTTTTTGAGAACTCTATAGAGAAACAGAAAATACTTTTCTTTTTAAGTTGTGTTTTTCATTTTTAATTAAAGGGATACTCCACCCAAAAATGAAAATTGTGTCATCATTTACTCACCCTCAAGTTGTTGCAAACCTGTGTGAGTTTCTTTCTTCTGCTGAACACAAAGGAAGATATTTTGAAGAACGATTGGGACTTTGGCACCATTGACTTCCATAGTATTTTTTTTTCCACTATGGAAGTCAATGGTGCCAAACAACTCTTTGGTTCCAATCGTTCATTTTTGGGTGGAGCATCCCTTTAAATTGCCAATTTTCAGCATTTATTCCCAATAACGATCTTTGTTATTATACAAAAGTTTGCTTGTTTAAGTTTTTTTTTAGTTGAAACAGCTGAAACAGACCCTAATTTCAAGCATTATCAACCAAGGTTCTGGATAAAGTCCTTCATGCATTAATACGGTCCATAAAGATGACGTCTGACACATACAGCTCCTGCTTTGGCTTTAGTTGTTCCTAGACAGCAGTATCCCACATCATGGCCTTGAAAAGCCTCTGCGTACTCCTCCAACTTCTCAAAATCAACCACCTTTTGCACCTGAGGAGAAGAGGAACAAGGCTAATGAATGGTAAGACCCGAATCCATAATATATAACGTTTTAAAATATGACATCTGCCTACACAAACTCCTGTCCCAGATCTTTTATTATGCAATGGTATTCATTTTGGACTACTGTACAGGAAAAAAAAAACAGGACATTCCCAAGCTTGGCACATTACCAAATTTTCATAGGCTTTATCCTCGAAGGTTAACTGCCTGCGTCCAATGAGAGTGATCTTGGAGAAGATGTTGCTCTCCACTATTTCTTTCAAGAGCGCCTTTCCTGTCTCGCCTGAAGAGCCGAGAATGAAGCACGTTTTGTTCTTCTGTCGGTAACTCTCTTCCATTGCTTTCAGATCCATTCTGTCAGGAAAATATTATTGCATAACCGTTTAAATCTCGCAACATCACAATGACACTGCAAAATTTGCACACGTGAACTAGAATGAACAGATTTGCTATTAGTTATAATAACTGCTTCGTGAGACGATCAAGTTGTTCTTCAAAGCAAAATTCGATCAGTTACTTGTTTTTTCCAATATTTGTACAGCAGTTTCAGCAGGACTGTGGTAAATAAGTTACCTGGATAATAAATCTGAGAAATTTTAATAGCAACTGTGCTGAAATATATATGTATATAATCTGAGAACTCTGAAGCTAGCCACTTGAGAGCTTATTTCATGCAAGCAAATTATTTATATTTTTCTATTATTGTTCATTTCTATCGCTATTTTTCATGATTTTATTGCAATTTTGTTGTTGTTTTTGCACATGCTCTTTATTATTATTTCTATCTTTGTTTTGACAATGTTACAGACACAATCATGAAGAAAGAAATGGCATTATTACAAGGAGTGGTTAGAGAAAATCAGAAAGATCACTCACTGCAGAGAATTGGAAATGCAGTTGGAAATATTGGAAAATCAGTACAAGCACGACAAAGCAACAATGTTGCAACAAAGTATTCAACCAGTATTAAATAGTCACATATCGATATCGTAATCTAGAGTAGTACAAGTGGTCGTAGTAGGCTAGGTCGTAAATAATTAATAGGCTACTTTACCTTGGGATCTCGACAGTCTCTAAATTCTCCAGATACTGAAAAACAGCGGCGAGGGACACAACAAAAACAGTCAAGAAGCTTAAGGCTTTACCCCAGTTAGAATGAAATATATTCATGCCAGGCTCGATAAACAGAAGAACTGTGGTACGCTGAAGCTTCTTCCTAGTTACAGCTCGTTTCACCAGACGCATGCGCAGAACGCGTACATACACAGCACGCAGAGACAGCGCTGCAACTGTTTTGAAACGGAAATGCACGAGCACGACTGGACAAGAGCGGGATAGTTCATCTACAAATTAAAATTTTGTCGTTAATTACTCATGTCGTTCCAAACGCGCAAGTCTTTAGTTCATTTTCGGAACACAAATTAAGATATATTTGATGAAATCTGAGAGCTTTCTGTGCCTTATTGAGAGCTACCCAACTACCACATATGCTTCAAAAAGTTAAGGGATTGTAAAACTAAAACTAATCCACATGAATTGAGCGGTTTAGTCCAAATTTTCTGAAGAGACGCGATCGCTTTATATGATGAACAGATTGAATAGGCTTTTTATTGAACTCCTATTTTTCCTGCAGATGGAACAAATCAAAAATGTGTGTAAGTGTTAAAAGAATGCAAAGAGTTCAAGTAAAATAATGACACCATATATGTAGGTATTATGTTTATTACACATTAAGTCAATAAAATCAATATTTAGGAGTCCAAGAGGTACAAGTGAATGACACCTAATTGCTATTGTTAATTTTATTTATATAAAATTCATTATTTAATTGTTATATATATATATATATATATATATATATATATATATATATATATATATATATATATAAGGAATTCTATGGCAAATTTATTTTACATTTTTAAATCACTTATTTTTATACATTTTATATCTCACAATTGCAATTTTTTCTCTCTCTTTGTTGCTACTTTTTCTCTCAATGGACATTTTTATCATCAAGTTTATCATCACACATCTATTTTTAAATACTTTTAGAAAGTATTTTTTTACTAATTAAAAACATTTTACACATAAATAAATTATTTTAACAAAATAATTAATACATCCATTAACAATTAATACATTTGGGGTATATTTAAAAAGTAAAATAATAATATATAAATAACAAAAAGTTTAAAATGTCATATCACTGATTAAAGAAGTAGTTGCATTTCTCATTGAATGCTGGCACACATGTTGAGATCACATAATCAGATAAAAATGAACTCGTTTTATCATCAAATCATTTATTTCTACAATGCCATGCCATCTGTAATGACACGCTTCTGTGTTATGTCCTCTCCTCACCAGTAGGTGTCAGTGTACGTTTAAGATCATTGCTTTCTTTCCCAAATTGAGAATGTACTATAAAAAGTAAACTAAAAGTGTACTAAAAAAAACTATTCCAAATGTATTTTACCTCTGTGTAAACTTACTAGTCCTGTAAAGTCTAAACATTGTTTATTTATTGTCTTCTCTGAGATCTAACTCCTATATGTGTAATTGTTATTTAGGCCTATTTTCCCTTTTATCTGTGATATTCTGTGTGTGTGTGTGTATATATATATATATATATATATATATATATATATATATATATATAGTATTTTCAGTTTATTTTTTTTACTATTATTAGTAATCAATTAATTAATTAATTTGTTTTTCCAGGGGCGGGGGTGCATTAAGCTGGTATAAGGGGTAAAAAAAAAAAAAACTAAAAAATCAGTTAACACTTAATTTTTGACTGATGTTCATGTTTAAAAAAAAAAAAAAAAGCAAAATAAAAAAATAAATAAAGATCATTGTCTGTTTTGATGGTGAAACCAAAAATGCTTTCCTCCTTTCTTCATGTCTGTACAGCTGTGGACAGGCTTTCCAACCAGAAAGTACAAATCAAACATGCACATTTTGCCAAATTACTAGGACAGTGTGATTTAAGTCCAAATAGCCAATACATGCATTTCAAAACTGCATCATACAGTGTCATTAAACATATCTAAATAGTGAATGAGGCCATTTTCCTTTTTAGCCAACAAGACCACACCATATGTGCCAATCCTTTAAAGCAGATTGTATTGTCTGTGCACAAGACTCCAACTGTTTAAATTCCACCTCTTGTTCAAACGTTTGTTGGCCGCTGGTATGAATAGACCCATATGTCAGCTGACAATCCTGCTCTTTCAGATGTTACTGAACAAATGTAGTGGAGATTTAAAGGCTATGGATATCAGCTTTCATTATTCCTTCTTTAAATCTGTAAGAACACCAGAAAATAGCTCTAAAGAATTATTATTATTATTATTTTTTACATGAGTTTGTCATGTAAATATCATAAACCATATTTTAATGCAGCAATTTCACTCTTTGGAAACAAGGTTCAATGGGGTTTCACATAGAATATTGGGTTCTTGGCTCAGTTTTAAAGAATCATTTATGCCAAAAAGGTTCTATGTAAGGAGAAATGTCTTAAGCATTATAATATTTTCCTGTTTGTTGGGTTATTTAAAGTGCACTCTTAGAAAATAAGGTACAAAAGCTGTAACTTGGGCGTTACCCATTCAAAAGGGACACATTTGTACCTATTAGTACCTAAATGGCAGCCTTAATGAGAACCTTTTTAAAGGGTAACAACGTCAGTGACAAATTTTGTACCATTTTTTTCTGACAGTGTGTATTTCATATTATGTAATAACATTAAAATTGAATTAAAATGAATACATTTTTACTAAACCCATAATGATCTCATGGTGGAATTCCCTAAAGGTTCTAGACTGCACTGTAAAAAATATTGTTGGTTTAACTTAAAAAATTAAGTAACCTGGTTGCCTTAAAATTTTAAGTTCAGAAATGGAAAAATTGAGTTAATACGATGAAGGAGATTGATTTAATCATCAGAAACTCAAAATATTTTGTTATCTGAACCACATTAATTATTTAAGCTGATTTGACAAAAGAAAAAAATGTTGTGATTACAAAACATGAACATATTTTTTTTACAGTGAAATGATCAATAAGTTATGACGACTTATGTTTTTACATTGCTTTAACTCATCAAAATAAGTTAAGCAATTTCAACTATTTTTTTATAAGTTATACAAGTTTCAACTAATTTTAAAAGTCAGTTTAGTTGAAATGACTCAAACATAAGTTGATTGTACTGAAATTTTAAGGCAGCGACTTTTACAGAACCTTCAATAGAATGAGTTTCTATAGGCTACGTAACCTAGTACCTGTATGCACAAGTAAGGACGTGTTATTCAGAAAGCACCTCACAATGCATCTGGATATGCTCATGCAATGAATGAATTTTCCCTGCTGATTTTTTTAACTTAAAGCCTCTCTCTGAAAAGCTGCTCTTTTTCTATTATTGAGCTTAAACCAATCTCGTCGCGGAGATGGAAGAATGACAAAATGCGTCATGAAGGAATCCACATCCCCCTCGCAGCTTAAGACAAAAGACTTGGATCTTGCTGTCCTGACAGTAACAGGGTGACCGCGGTGAGCCCCAGAGATGCCAGCGGACTATAGTCTGTTAATTAGCACTGAGTGGAATCAAAATGGCTTCCTATTGTCCAGTCTTGGTGGGGGTTTGTGGCAGCCTGCGGAGGAGAGATGGCTTTGTGTAGGCCGCTGTCATACACACATGTTGAGTCATTGTGGGCTGACTTCGATCAGATGAACGTATGTAGGAAATGCGATTGAGGCCATGCTGGGGTTCAGGGGAGGGTTGTCATTCACAGTGTCATTAAAAACACTTTTTACAGCCACACTTTTAAATGTCAAAACAGCTTGATATGACTTGAAGTCATGCATTTTACTTCTGATTATAACTCCAGATCTTTCACTATATATATATAGCCTATGTGTGTGTGTGTATATATGAAGAGTTCAGATGCAAAAGCCTCTAAATGCCATTTGAAATTTTCATCTTTAATGATGATTTTTATCAAACTTGTATATTTAAGTTCAGTAATTTCACTTAAATAACAATTAATAGGTAATTATCATTGCCATTTAAGTGAAATTACTGAACTTAAATATACAAGTTTGATAAAAATCATCATTAAAGAAGAAAATTTCAAATGGCATTTAGAGGCTTTTGCATCTGAACTCTTCATATATACATATATATATATATATATATATATATATTAGGGCTGTCAAACGATTAATCGCGATTAAGCTCATCCAAAATAAAAGTTTGTGTTTACATAATATATGTGGGTGCACTGTGTATAATTATTTTATGTATAAATACACATACATGCTTGTATATATTTAAGAAATATTTTCATGTATATACTTTATATAGATTTATATATAATTTATATGATATGAAAATATAAATGTTTTATATATAAATAATATTTTTTTCTTAAATATACATGCATGCGTGTGTATTTATATATATACACAGTTCATATACATGTGTATTTATATATATACATACATATACATGAGCCCTAATAATATAGTAATAATACAGCCCTAATAATATATATATATATATATATATACTTTGTATATACACACACACACACACACACACACATATATATAGATATATATATATATACACATATATATATATATGGATTTTTTTAGGAAAAGTATATAGTTATTTTAATGCTTTGTTGTTGGCAAAATATTTTTCTTATAAATATTTTTGTAATTTCAATTTATTCTAACTCAACAGAAAGTTTGAATATGTATTCTGGGTAAAACACATACATTAAAAAAAAATGTACGTATGCTTTGTTGTTCCAAAAAAAAAAATGTTTTTCTTTTTGCTTTAAATAAATTAGAATTCAAATTAGAATGTATTTAAATCACAACAGAAAGTTTGAATTTGTATCAAAAAGTGGGTTCCAAATGGTCGCTAAAAACTAGATGTCTAATCCAGAATACACAGAAACAGGAGGCCTAATGCCCCACTGTAGGGCAATATGTCCCATATCCTGGCCAATTGAAACATGCGCACTGACACAGAGGGCTTAGCCAGCAGAGCCACTGACTCTTGAGTGTGATGCTAATGATGGCCATTAATGGAGCCTGACAGCACAATCTGCTCCTCATTGTAGCACATTAGCAGGATCTGCAGCCTGCAAGGGGCCAAAGAGGAGGCGGGCGGCTTGGGACGCCAGGACGAATCAAGTGGCAAGTGGTTGCACAGGGACGGGGAGGTTTTCAAGAACAGAACCGGGGACCTGGCACAGAGGGACTGCGGATTGCAGGACGATCCCAGCTGATCCCCGGGTGAGGATTAGCTTAATTAGACCTCAATAGTCAAATGCAACTGTCAATTACTGTCAAAAAAGGACTGTCCAATAATGTGGGCCTAATTCTTCAGTAGTCCCAGAGGAGCAGGCATCACAGGCTTCATAATCCCAGAGCTGAACAGGAGCGACATCATTAGACTTGACTCTTTTGCCTTGTTATATTTTTCATTTGCATGTCAGGTAATCTTAACAACGACTGGCCTGGTCACACTATGACCCATTTCAGACTAAAACTTGCAAGGGATATTTCTATATTTGTCAAAATGAGAAAGGTTTCCTATACTGAATAATGGTAAAACATTGTTCATTGTTAATTAACTAAACAAATGAGACCCTGTTGTAAAGTGTTACCAGAAAAATCAGCTAAATAGAATATGTTTTGCATTTATTCATTTTGCACAATGTTTATTTGATGCCATCGTATTTTAGTCTACGCTATAACACTAATTTATTATATCACACGAAAAAAATATTGGAAGGAGAAGAAATTATGATCATGCATGATAGTAAAATTAACTCATTTCCTTACGATTTATCCTTATTCTTAATTTTTTCATCTATTGTTCATGTATATATATATATATTAAATTAGGGACGCACGATATATCGGCCAGCATATCGGTATCGGCCGATATATATGTTCATTTTTAATGTTATCGTTATCGGCCTGGTAAGAAAATTTGGACGATATATTAAAGCCGATAAATAATGTATTATTCCCTTCAGCTGAGACACTTGTTGAGCACTGTTTATGTTTTTGAGTTTCTTGAAATATGATTGAAATCTCTTCAAAAAATGAAAATCTGGTTCGGGACAACATGTGCGACGCAAATCTGTCATATCGGCTATACAACACTATAATGAGAACATAATTGTGCGCTTGGGACATGGATTTAATTGTGAGACTTTTGTTTTTGTAATCAGGCTCTCAAAATTAGATAAAAATTTGGATTTAAGTTTATCGGCCGATATATCGGTTATCCGCTTCCAAATATAAAGAATTATCGGTATCGGCCAAAATTTTCATATCGGTGCATCGCTATATAAAATATATGAATATATGGCTCTTTTAGCACAGTTTTTGTGCAGTAAATAACATATACTTTACCATTAGTCACTAAACAGATAACTTAGAGAACTTAGTTCAGGGACTCATGTACTAAAACTGAAAGTTTTTTTTTATTTTATTTTTAAGTTTCACGTACAGACGACAACGTTGTCAAAACGATCCACGAAAGCGACTAAAAATGCTGCATTATTCATGCCAGGCCAGTAGTTGGCGATGTCACTTTGTAAAGAAACACTACGTGCCTATAGACTAGACATGTAATGTGCATGATGTCACCGTTTTCACAAATTCACGTTTTTGTGGTGTACACCGAGACAATATGGTATTTTGAAACACCGTTGTTGTGTAAATGAACAGCCAAAACACGTAAAAAGCTTCCCATTTTTAGTTGAAAACGGTGTCGTGTAAAGTCTGGCAGAGCGGCCGATCCAGGCTTAGTATCAATGCGGCTCAGCTCGGCTTTGTGGCCCAAATGCCATCAGCTAAGCTGGTCTCAGACCTGCTTTGACCAGGCTTCCTGCCAGCTCATCCAAAACAATGGCGTAATTAAATGAACAAACAGATTAGATCAGCCCAACACAGAGGGAGATGGGATCGTAGATCAGGCCCCTGCCATGGCCACAGCAGGATCACATAATACTTGGAAATGCATTAGCACATCTGTCCGGCCTGCTGTGTAAAGCACAGATACGTTAGCTCACAATGGGAGGAGACAGGTGAAGTGTATTACAGCACAGGGCTGGACATATTTTCTTGTAGGTTCGCCTTCATCAACTGAATTTCCATTTCAGTGGGGGAGGGACTGAAAAAAACTGCTTGTCTAAAAGAAAGTTGACACAGTTAATTGAAGAAATGACTTGCACATGATGACTTTAGAGAGAATGTCATACATATGTATAACATGCAAATGAATCAAATAGGAATCGAGAGACCTGAGATCCCAGTGAGCACTATTCAGGATCGGAGGCTGAATAATACATGCCGTTTAGTGTCCAAAACAAGCTATTTCGTAAAAACAACAGGTTCTTTCACGGTTATTTGTAGTATCTTAGACTTAGCACACTCTAAAAAAATGCTGGGTTGTTTGAACCCAAGTTTGTGTAAAATATGGACAAACTTAAATGTTGGGTTAAAAATTGCAATTAAAAAAATGTACAGTTGAAAGTGAAAGTTGAAGTTGGGTTCATTTGAAATGACTTTTTTAACCCAACATTTGGGTTTGTCCATATTTTACACAAACATGGGTTCAAACAACCCAGCATTGTTAAAGTGCAGGTTTGAGCTTTCTGTGGTTCTTTGGAGAAAAGTTGTTTATGTTATATCAGATCTTCAGTTCTGTTACCGGAAAAGTGAAGCTCGGTAGGTTCTTTGAAACACCAGCAAATACTTTTTTAGCGAACTATAAGCTTACATTTTTCTCAATCGCTTTGGCACTTTTTTTAAAACCGTTTTAACATTCTCTAAACTGTAAGTGCAACTGTCAAAACCGAACTCTATGCATGTCTGCTAAATGTAATAACTCACCCAAAACATTTAAAGGTACAGTATGCAGGATTTTTGCAGTAAAATATCCAAAAATCACTAGGCCAATGTTATATATTTTGTTAAGTTGATTACTTATAATATCCAAAATGTTTCCAACTACTTGTAAATTGTGAGAAAATTGTGATTTTTAACCAAGGAAATGGGGCGTGTGAGCAGGGGTGAGGAGTCGCCAGTAAATGACTTCATATCAGCGTATCCCTCGGTTTCCGCCAGGTTTGACCTCGTACTGCAATAGTAACCATGGCGACAGACATGGATAACTAGGTCGGTTATGCGTGCTCAACAGCGTGAGCGTCGCAGGGTTTTGTTCAAACATTATGGACCATGGCAAGCAGACTTTGAGACAAAAAGCGGACTGAAACGAAGATCAACATCTTTCGAGATGCCGAGAGCTCCACGTTCGCGACTAACTTTGACTTGACAGAGACGCGAGTGTTGCATGTTACTTGAGCAAACAGGTGAGCAAATTAATGTATATAAAACTAATCAATGTTATATAGTTCAACATTATGAAAAGTTAGAATATGATCTGTAAGTTATTCTCTAATGTTAATATAGCTTAGTCTCATTCAGCCAACAAACAACCTAACTAACAACATTCAACACACTCAAATGCCGTTTAGTGTGATAGTGAAACTGTTAGAGCAAGTGAAGCAGCGCTGCGTTACCTCAAGTTTCATTCGTCTAATAAACTGACCTGTGAGTAATTCAGCACTTGCGTGTAGTTCGGTAGAATTAAATGTCCTTATTCCTTTATCTCCGCGGGACTCGCGTTGCGTGTGGCACTGGTATAACGTTAGGTCTAGCAATCGCGTTCTGAATCATACTACAGTCATGTTAAAAACATCTATGTATTCACTCATCAATAAAAGATCCATCAGCTTGACGACAAGATCCATAATTCCCCTTAATGCGGAATATACGTCATTAATATACGCCTTTGTTATTGTAAGAAGTTAGTGACCCCTGGTGGCGAAACAATCTTGCATATTGTACCTTTAATTCATGCTTCAAAACCTAGTTATTGTGTCGGTACATTGGCCAATGGCACCAAAATAAAAAGTGTTTGTCATCGTGTGAGCCACAGTGGTCAAGGTGTTTAGTTTTTGTTTTGTTTTTTTACCATGGAAATATTTTTTATACATGTTATTTTTTTCCTTCACAAAAAAAAACATTTGACTGACTGCATATACAATACAAGATGGTCTAAGCTGAATGTTCTTGTTTGTCAGACTGCGCTTTTTAGATACAGATTTCAACAGCAGGTACAAATTTACTTGGAAAAGTAAATACTGTTCACAAAAAGACTAACATTTTTATTCATACAGTAAATTTATTTTTGCAGAAATCTGTTGCATGTAAACTGAAAATGTACAGTTGCTTTGTTAATTTTTACACACTCGATTATGTCTGAACACCACCACACTATTCTTGCTATAGCTCTTCCATGACAAGCAACTGTGAATTTTCAGTTAACGT
Source organism: Pimephales promelas (assembly GCF_988280905.1). Classification (NCBI taxonomy): domain Eukaryota; kingdom Metazoa; phylum Chordata; class Actinopteri; order Cypriniformes; family Leuciscidae; genus Pimephales; species Pimephales promelas. Next base: position 44,847,023 of record NC_142769.1, on the reverse strand, counting down.
AACGCATTTCTACAAAAAATAAATGTACAGAATAAATAAAAAAAGTATTTCTACAGTACTGCTGTAGCTGCTGCTATTTATGGTTATGATCTTCAAAAATGGTCTGGAAAACTCCATACAATTACAAACTTTGATTGATTATACGATCTTCTCATTAGATTTAAGGTGGACCGGCCGTCATACAAATCATACGTTTTATCTCCAAAAGTCAGATTGAATGAATTCATATGAAATCACCACGTTGTACATACTGTACGAATTCTCATCTGGTTGAAATATACAGAAAACTGATAAGATAGATAGATGGATGATGCTTTCGGTTTTGAATAAATAAATACAATTCAGAGAAGTGTAGAATCAATTCTCACCATGGTTTGGGTGATTCACACATTTTCCCAAGAGAAAAACTATGTACTGTGCCTTTTGTTTTCTATACCAAATACTATAATAATAGAAAGCTTCTTAGAGGATATCTATGTTTGGTTTAGGTTTTCTCCTGTTTGCAGACTTCAAATCTCCCCTTTGTTGCACGTCTGGACTATCCTAATGACTTCTTTGAACTGCCGATGTTCTCCGAGGTTCAGCTTTGTGTGCAACTCAACCTCTCGTCTGGAAACATGCTAAGTCGCTAACCTCTACACTCTTTCCCACATCAGATTTGAGTGTGAATGGCATAGTTTTCCTTAATACAAAACGTAAGCGTTATCACTGCCTTGTACTGATCTCATCACAATGTCTTCAGACAAGTATGTTCAAAATTCATACTAAACAAACCTTGGAAGAAGGAATTAAGGACGATTGTATCATCTCGCAGTGTCCTCAGAGCAAGACTTTGGCTTTAAAAGCCTCATTAAGAACATCCAAAGTAGCACAGAGTGTGGACTCTGAACCAAGCCGAGGATCATATCAGACCCACCACAGAACTGAGAAATCTCCCCGCCAATGGACAAACACAACTACAAATGGCCCAGACTGCTAGCACAATGCCACAGTGAAAGGAACCAAATTAGCTGGAGGCTAACAACAATTTACCAACACCTGTATTAGTGTGCTTGCCCGGCAGGGAGCTGAGCCGAACAAGCGCTAATCCCTATAAACCCGACAGGACCCCTCCTACCAAATCAGCATTTGCATATTCCCCATTTATTGGTTGATGAGGAACCTACAGCCCAGAAGGTTTGCTGGGATTGGGAACGTTTCATTCCTCCACACACTCACACTCTCGCTGCCTGGGTGGTTCGATGATTATCTCCAGCCCGTGTTGGTGAGAGCGAGGGCCGTGTGTGTGTGTTAGAGATTAGCAGGCATTAGAATGACTGTGTGCTACTACATTCTCTCACCCCCCATGACTGAACCTAATTGGAGAGGTGGAGAAGATGGGCAAGTCATTAGGCCCGAGCTGTTTGCTTAGGAGTTGACCGACTGTGATACAAGTCTCACTATTCAGAGAGGGATGCCACAACAAGAATGGGATGGGAAACTTCTTATGAATCTCGTTCGGATGGATATGAATCAGATAAAAAGAGGAAGATGCTTGGGGAAAAGGAGGCCATTCAGTTTAAAAGAGAAGCCTATACATGAATTAATTTGGCATACACCTTTAGCCACAGTATTTATTGTATAAGCCTACCGTCATTTGGAAGAAAGTTGTGATTTCAGTAATCTCTGTGAGATCTGGCTTGGTTCACCCCTAGCTAACAGGATACTCTCTCAAAGTTCTGAACAAACATACACATTTCTTTCTTCAGTCGAAAAGAAATTAATTAATTTTTCTCCAAATAAAGGACTTCATTGGGTACCAGACGGTTCTTGGTTCAAATGACCGTTTCAGGGCGGCTATAAAGGGCTTTAAACGAGACAAAACGACGAATAAGGGTCTTATCTAGCGAAACGATCTGTCATTTCAAAAATGAATAACAAAGTTTAAGTTTTATAAGCTCAAATGCTCGCCTTGCTCTGTTCTGTGTGACTCTCTTGTTCGAACTCGGTCATCAAAATGAAAACGAATCTTTTTTTGAGTCATTTCGTTCATTTTGTCCATTGAATGAACCAAATGACTACAAAAAAGATTTGTTCATTTTGATGAACGAGTTTGAACAGGAGAGTCACGAACACTCATCACAGAACAGAGCAAGGCGAGCATTTGTGCTTATAAAACTTAAACTTTGTTATTTATTTTGAAATGAGCGATCGTTTTGCTAGATAAAACCCTTATTCATCGTCTGGTCTCGTTTAAAGCCCTTTGAAGCTGCACTGAAACTGTCATTGGGACCTTGAGCCGTCTGGTGCCCAGTTAAGTGCATTATATGGAGAAAAATCAAAAACCTACTTTCTTTTCGGCTGAAGAAAAGAAAAATATGGACATCTTGGATGACATGGGGGTGAGTAAATTATCAGCAAAAGTTGTTTTTTAAAAAGTGAACTACTCCTTTAATAGAATGTTCTTTCGAAGTTACCCGGTGTTCTCAAAATGTTAGCACAATGACCCAGAACGTTTTTTCCTGAAATGTTTTAGTTGGATATTCAACTGATCTTTAACTTGTTGCTTATGTTCTGTGAACATTCTGAAATGTTCCTATAATGTTTGTACAAGGATAAAATGACAAATCTGTCATCAATAATTCCTCCTTATGTTGTTCCAAACATGTCTTCAGTGGATCGCCAAAGGATGAAGGATGCAATTTTTTTTAATAATGCAAGTAATGGGAATGTGAGACTGTCAAGCTATACAAAAAAACAGCATAAAAACATAATTTATGTAATGTGAACTATATTCCACACGAATGTTTGCGGTGCTATGGGAATTTTTCAGTGAAAGTAATAGTTATTCTCTAAAAATCTTCCATTTTACAGTAAGTTTGATTGACAGGATTTTTAATGTGATTGAATAAAAACATATTGGAGATCATAAAAAGTTCTGAAGTGACTACTGATTAATTTAGATAACATTGGGCCCCATTAGCTTTTATTGTATCGACAATATTTTTTCAAAGTATCTATTTTTATGTTCCACAGAAGAAAGAAAGTCATACAGGTTTGGAAAGACACGAGGGTGTATAAATGAAGACAGAATTTTAGCAATCTAATACTGAGAAGATGCAAAGAGCATGCAAGGGTCTTACTTTGACATGCAAAGGTCTATTTCTTAAAGGGATACTCCACTTTTTTTGGAAATAGGCTAATTTTACCACTCCCCCAGATTTAAACAGTTGAGTTTTACCGTTTTCAAATCCATTCAGCCGATTTTCTGATATTTAGAAGAATATCAATAACCAGACAGTTTTTGGTCTCATTGACTTCCACAGTAGGAAAAAAATGTACTATGGAAGTCAATGAGACCAGAAACTGTCTGGTTACTGATATTCTTCTAAATATCAAAAAATTCGGCTGAATACATTCGAAAACGGTAAAACTCAACTGTTTAACTCTGGGGGAGTGGAAAAATGAGCCTATTTCCCTTTAAACACACACACACACAAATGCACCTACAGTACATAACCCAATGGAGCTACTGTGAAGCTACACTAATATTTAAAAGTGTGGGGTCAGCAAAGATGCCTTAAATTGATCTAAGGTAACAGTAAATGCATTAATAAAGTTTAAAATGATTTGTATTTCAAATAAAGGCTTTCAGTTTCCACAAACATTGATAATATTCAGAAATAAGCATATTAGAATGATTTCTGAAGGATCATGTGACACTGAAGACTGGAGTAATGATTGTAATTTGCATACAGGGAAAAAAAGTAAATTTTAAAATATATTCAAAGATGCGTTTCAGGCTATAATGAGAAGATTTCTTCCATGCAAGTGGATGGTAAAAAAAATCTTTTAAACAAGATATGACGGCACTCACATGTTCAAGAGATCAAGGTTTCCCCTTTCACTTAAAGTACATCATCTGGACACTGATATGCTATCAACTATAAAGTGAACCCGAGAAAAATTGTCTTTCATCTTTCACGTGCTGTCTGCAATGTTGACATCAGTGTCCCAAACCTCGAGCCGCTGCTGTCAAGATCTCCATCCTCACGGGAGCTCAAAAGGCCCGACAGTGCAGTTTAGTCTGATTTTGATTTTAAGTGAGCATCAGATCAGATGTCAATGTCTATTCCCACAGGCTACAACCCTGTCAGATACCCCTCTGTGCCAATTAGTCGAGAGAAAGGACGGAGACAAGGACAGAAGCTGCACTGCTGGGCCGCTAAAACCCCACTGGTGCAGGGGCTAATGGCTAATCAGAGACGGACTTACTGTCTTCATAGTGGCTGGCTTCGCTAAGTCCTTTTGGGGATATCTGTCCTGGGAGACCGCAAGCGTGGAACATGGTGAGGTGCTAAATGGAGGCTGTTGAATCCAATATTGGTCTGATCTGAGGAGAGAGCGCACAGAATTTTGACAGAACAAGAAAATATGTTGTATATACAGACAAAGCATTATAAGCATCCTTCAAATGTTATGATTTTAATGAACAAAAATTAAGTTAATATCTTAATATTCTACTATGGTTGAAAATGTTTGGAAAATAATTTATATTTTTTAAATATTTTACATATGAGGGAAGATATTGTTAACAATTTAACATGAACTAATAATTAACTGTACTTATACAGCATTTATAAAATCTGTGTTAATGTTAATTTCAGCATTTAGTAATACATTATTGAAATCAAAAGTTGTAATGCACTGTGCATTAACATGAACAATGAACAGCTGGATTTTTAGTAACTAATGTTAAAAATACCATAATAAATGTATTGCTCTTTGTTAGTTCATGTAAGTTAATACATTAAACAAAAACAAAAAAAATACACAAACTGTAAAAAAATATTGTTGGTTTAACTTAAAAAAGTAAGTAACCTGGTTGCCTTAAAATGATAAGTTCATTGAAATGGAAAAAGTGAGTTAATACGATGAAAGCGAATGATTTAATCTTTAGAAACTGAAAATTATATGTTATCTGAACTAAATATATTATTTAAGTTGATTTGACAAAAGAAAAAAAAATTTGTGATTACTAATCATGAAAACATTTTTTGGACAACAAAATCAAATATTAATATGTTGTTTGTTCTCATGTTTTTACATGTGTTTTTTCATAATTTCTTTGCATGAAAGCCTAGTCAGAAATTATGTCTGCAGAATTCAGCACTGCATTATCACAACCTTTTTTTTTTTTTTTGTCAAATCAACTTGGATCATTTATGTGGTTCAGGTAACATAATATTTTGAGTTTCTGTTGATTTAACCAATCTCCTTCATTGTATTAACTCAATATTCAATTTCAAATAACTCAAAATGTTAAGGCAACCAGGTTCCTTTTTTAAGTTAAACCAACAATCATTTTTTACAGTGAAAAAAAAGCCCACATGCAATATATTTACAAAATCTTTAACCCATTTTAATAATATATTACTAATGGGTGGAGATGTCAGACATCACTTTTGGCCACTACTGTAATTGTATATTATAATAATACAATAATGTATTATATTAATTTTCAGAGAGCCAGATAGTGTGTGTGTGTATATATATATATATATACACACACTCATCAGAAACCTCAGGCTCTGTTGGCTGTCATAAAATGAATATGATTCTGTGTCAGATTGGGATACATTTAATCTTCCATTGAAACAGAGGTGATGATGTTGAGCTAATAAAGGGTGTTTATTATAACCTGTCATGACAAGGAAACACTAACCATGACGGATGACCCATACGGACTCACACACATACAGTCCTATGATCTCAGCATTATTGATCGTTTCATTATGTCTTTTTGCTTTTTCTGTGACGGCCATTCAATCTTGGTTGTCATCTTCTATTGAAGCCTGCGCTCGGGGAGGAGCGGGATGGAAAGTGATGGGTAAAAACGGGACACAGAGCCGGGGTGCCGGCGGTCGGGGGGAGCGGGACACCGTCTGTCGCTGCTACCGTGGTTGTATGCGAGTGTGTATCCGAAAAAATGGGTAGAGCAGGTGGTGTGACTAAGCAGAGCCTGGCGCAAATGGGCCGTGTGTGTGTGTGTGTGTAGAGCGATGAGACGGGGGTGTCACCTCTTGCTCTTCCGAATAGAGAGGCCCATCACACCCACCCAACTGTTTGGCATTCAGAAGTGTCCACCTCTTTTTTTTGGCCTCTCTCCTTTCTTTTAGTCCTCCCTTTCTTGCCTTCATAATGCATTGTTAACAAAACAGTTTACCAGGCTTGGCTGGTACATTATCCAGCGGGCCTCTGGAGACGCTGTGATTTAGGCAAATGGATTCAGAGAGAGGAGTGGCCGTGGAGTCTTAACAAAACGCCACATGAGTCGAGACTGAATCTTCTCTCTTCTTCCCTATTTAGTCTCCTCCATATATTAAATAGCAATTAGGCGCTCTATGTGTGCAGTGTGCTGAAGGGAGCGGAGACACTATGATCTCACTGCATATGCATGAATGAGGCATACTGATCACCTCACATCATCTCCTCTGAGCATTATGAGACCTATATTGGCTTTCATTGAGGGCAGAGGTGGATCATGTCTTTAGATACCAATTTTTCTGGTTCAGCCCAGTGTATGGAATTAAAAATAATGTGAAATGTGAGTCAAAGAGATGGTAAACTAGTAGAAGTTGACTTTGCCAAAGTCATTCAAAGACTTGTTTAAAGTGATATATTAATTATTAAATTAATTTAATTATATAATAATAATAAAATTGCACTTTATTTGTTTATTTATTAATGCCCTTAGCTATTTCATATTAAAGATAATTACATATTTGCCAAAAGACAAAAAAAAATGTATTTACCACTTGAATTTATCAACATTAATGAAATATATAAACATATGTAATGAATGAATGAATACTGAATATATATATATATATATATATATATATATATATATATATATATATATATGAAGAGTTCAGATGCAAAAGCCTCTAAGTGCCATTTGAAATTTTCTTCTAGAATGATCATTTTTATCAAGCTTGTATGTTTATTTTCAGTAATTTCACAAAAATTGCAATGAGGATTACCTATTAATTGTCATTTAAGTGAAATTACTGAACTTGAATATATAAGCTTGATAATGCTGGGTTTATCACATGTTGGGTTTTCATGTTTTGTGGGGAATTTCTATAGACATGATTTTTTTTAATGCCCAGACTGTATAATCTATCCCCAAACTCTAAACCTACCCATCACAGAAAACTTTCTGCTTTTTTACATTTTCAAAAAACTCATTTAGTATGATTTATAATCTGTAATTTATAGTACTCATGCAGACCAAAAAAAAAAGTCCCCCAAAGGACAAGGATTTCAGATGTTGCCATTTTTCTGAGGACATTTTGTCCTCATAAAGTAGGGTTTACCAGGACCACACACATGCACACACACACACACACACACACACACACACACACACACACACACACACACACACACACACACACACACACACACACACACACACAATATAGATAACAAACATTATACAATAGGCATGTACAAAACTAAATAATGAAGGTGGGGTTGGGGTAAGTTTTCACAGATGTATTTAAAGTAATACATTCACAAAATGTGAAATATTTGTTGGTCAAAAAACTGATTTGACATTATTGTATATGTTACTTTTTGCAGTTTGCTGTTTCTTTAGTTGTTTTGCTGTTATCAGCTGGTGTCAACTTTTGTTATCAAAGAATTAAAAACAAAATTGGACAAAACTTTTAGGTATAATCCTATAAAAAAAAAAAATTGGCTTAAAAATAAACTTACAGTATTCACTGGAGTAAAAGTGTGACAACTAGTTCCACGAAAGAACCTTTAAAATCCATGGAATATTTACATTGAACAAAAAGTTCTCTATAGTGGAAAAAAAAAGTGTTTTTAAATTTTTAATAGGTTCTTCACACTAAGCAAATAAATAAATAAATTCTTTAAAAGAGTGTTCACTAAAAGAATCTTTAGGGAACCAAAAATGGTTCCTCTAGTATCACTGATAAAACCTGCAATGTAGACCGGTAGTAAGAGTGTAGTCTTCCCTATTTGTTCACTGAAAAATAAACAACTAGATTCAACTTGGCACTAGTACAAAAAGATAAAAAGCCTTTGTTATTGTTTTGACTGGTCACAGTTGGACTCTATGTTTTAACTGCACACTAGCCTTCTTTAAAATGTGTCAGAAACCAAAACAGTCAAATACAAAGTCCTGTCATGAAATCTGGCACAGACTTGGCATAGCTGATTGGTTCCTGCATATATCAGTAGCCAATGAGCTCGCTGCTCAACCTTCAAAGCTCCACCTGTATCCTCTGGGCGAAAATGCCTTGTTGATGCTAGAGGTCAGAGGAGAATGGGCCGACTGATTCAAGCTGATAGAAGAGCAACTTTGACTGAAATAACCACTCGTTACAACCGAGGTATGCAGCAAAGCATTTGTGAAGCCACAACACACACAACCTTGAGGCGGATGGGCTACAACAGCAGAAGACCCCACCGGGTACCACTCATCTCCACTACAAATAGGAAAAAGGCTACAATTTGCAAGAGCTCACCAAAATTGGAGAGTTGAAGACTGGAAAAATGTTGCCTGGTCTGATGAGTCTCGATTTCTGTTGTGACATTCAGATGGTAGAGTCAGAATTTGGCGTAAACAGAATGAGAACATGGATCCATCATGCCTTGTTACCACTGTGCAGGCTGCTGGTGGTGTAATGGTGTGGGGGATGTTTTCTTAACACACTTTAGGCTCCTTAGTGCCAATTGGGCATCGTTTAGTGGGCCTCTGATGGCTACCTCCAGCAGGATAATACACCCCGTCACAAAGCTCGAATCATTTCAAATTGGTTTCTTGAACATGACAATGAGTTGACTGTACTAAAATGGCCCCCACAGTCACCAGATCTCAACCCAATAGAGCATCTTTGGGATGTGGTGGAACAGGAGCTTCATGCCCTGGATGTGCATCCCACAAATCTCCATCAACTGCAAGATGCTATCCTATCAATATGGGCCAACATTTTAAAAGAATGCGTTCAGCACCTTGTTGAATCAATGCCACGTAGAATTAAGGCAGTTCTGAAGGATAATAATCCTAAAGTGTTCCTAAAGTGAGATTAAATGCATACAAATGTATGTTTCAATTAATATATTTAGTTATTGGAGTTTTGCAAAGTATTCTGATTTTGCATATCACTGATTTTTTTTTTTCATTTTTAGGAATATTGAATCTTTTTTTGTGCAAGTGAGATGAGTAAATGCTCACACTTAGTCTAAGCTACAATAATCATCATGTTCACACACAACGCCTCTACACTTTGATTTCTCAACATGCGGACAAGAGAGCTGTCACTCAATAAATGGGAAAACAAAGTAACTTGCGTTACTTATTTGAAAAAGTAACTCCGATATTTTGTTGTAAATTTTAAGTAATGCACTACTTATAGTAGTTTCTTAAAAAAGTAATCTGATTACTTGTAACGAGTAACCCCAACACTGTTTCTCACAACCCGGTCTCATCCCAAGACGTCATATAACTGACGTTTTGGGACGTCTTTTGACCATACGTCAATATTCGCCTTTTTAGGGCCCCCTTAAACGTCGGTAGATGAGGTTATGGGATCCTAACTCTACCCCATACCTAAACCTAACCCTAAACCTAACCCGTCACCTAACTGACGTTAAAGGTAAAGCGTCAGTTGTATGACGGCCCGGGATCGCCATCTACCGACGTTTAAGGGGGCCCTAAAAAGGCGGATATTGACGTATGGTCAAAATACGCCCCAAGGCGTCAGTTATATGACTTTTTGGGATGAGACTGTGTTATTTCTCACTACATCAAAACCAGTTCATTTAAAGGGTTAGTTCACGCAAAAATGAAAATTCTGTCAGTATTTACTCACCCTCATGTTGTTCCAAACCTCTAAGTGTTTATTTGTTCTTCTGAACACAAAGGAAGATATTTGGAAGAATGTTTTAATCAAACAGATCTCATTCCCCATTGACTACCGTAGTATGTATTTTTTCCTACTATGGTAGTTCCTATGTAGTTTCCAACATATTTTTCATTTTTGGGTGAACTAACCCTTAAAATGTTACCACATGATTTAAGTTACCTGTTAAAGCATTTAGAGCAAAGTTAGTTTGCTACTTTACAAAACAAACAGTCCATGTCTTTGCGACGGACAATGACAGCTAATGCTTATAAAGCAGATGTATAAAGATGTCATAAAAAGTCTTTTAAAATCATAGGCACAAAACCCTTGAAGCCCAACAATGCCTCCAACTGAGCTGCCACCCTCGGCGGACACACTTCACCATATAGCCACCGTGCTTTCCACTTCGGTGTGACCTTTTACAATATCATCTCTCTCTGAAGATCTCACTGTGAGGAAAAGGGGCAGACCTAAGACCGGTGCCGACCCGAGGTGAAAACGGGCATCTTGTCCTGATAAATCATGCCGTAATGAGCCCTTCATTGTGCCTGGCATTGTGCTCCAGCACTCCCGCAGTCTGCCACCTTTTGCCTGTTAAGCTGACAGGAATAATGAACTGGCTGCTTTGAACTGGCCTCACAATATTGACTGGTTGCACACAGCAGATGTCTCCTGCTAAAGCAACTGGTAAATGCACATTAGGTTAACAAAAGGGGCCTTTGCTTTTAGGGGGTGGGAGGTGCGGCCACTGGGGGTGTGTTAAAGTTTTTTTGCAGGGGGTGCTGGGGAGATCGGGGCGTAGGTGCAGTCAACAGACAGACAGGGAGCTTCATTTTAAAACAATTCATTTGTCAAAGTGGCCATTCAGAGCGGCCTCTGCTTTGTGCGACTGAAGCGTTTGTGGGTGTGTGTGTGTGCCGGGCTAAAAGCGAAGGGAGTGAAGGAGATGCCAGCATGCAGCACACATGCTAATCCACAAACTTTTGCTTTTCCTGCATTTTGTGAGAACAGCAATTTGCTCTTCTTATTACCATCAAAATTGGAAAGACTGATAAAACATGAGGTTTCAGTAAACCCTTTTAAAGGACACTTTCCAGGCAGGATTCCTTACATTATCCTGGATGTTGTACCAAATACCAAATATGACCTCAAAGGCATTATAATATCCACTAATTTCCTGGACTATAGTATATGTCCATATATATATATATAAATATGGACCACTGAAATCTTATTTCACAAATCAACATCCATTTTTTTTATGCCAAAAACCGAATTATGTTAAATTTATATAAGATTTATTCTAAATTAAAGAAATTGCTAGAATGCTGATATGGGTAACACTTTCCACTAAGGCATCATTGGTTAACATGAACTATAAACGAACTATTCTTCTACAGCATTTATTAATCTTAGCTAATGTTAATCTCAACATTTACTAATACATTTTTAAGATCGGAATTTGTATCTATTAAGATTAGTTAACCAACCTGAAGAACTTTTTATGATCTAACAATAACAAAGGTTATTGTTAGCTCAAGTTAGTTAATGCATTACAATACAACCTCATTGTAAAGTGCATTGTTAATAGTCTTTTATTAGTAGACATAATAAAATGTCTACTTGACATTTAAAACTAGAGAATGCAAAACTGACAATGTGATATTATAATCTATAAAAAAACATGCATCCAAAAGCTCACTTAACTCATTTTTCTCAAGGGTATTTAACATTTAGCTTAATAGAGAAAGCATTGTCAAAAAAACATAAACTAGAATATTTTAGAATTGAAAATAGTCTCTTTTAAACCTAAAAGTTGCATTAATGCACTTCTAAGCAACTCAACTTTGCAAACACAAGGCATGAAACTAAATGTGACTTATGCTATCAGTTTGTAGGTACTGATACATAAAAAAAACATAAATAGGATGTGAAAGCCAAGAACCACTTTTGTAAAAAAAAAAAAAAAAAAAAAAAATCATATTCATTACATACAATTACATTCACATATAGTCCCAATAATGACTATTACCTATCATTACTACATATCATTATCATTAATATGATTTTTAACACAGAGGCTGAAAGCGCTGGTGTCTGCGTGGAGAAAGCCTGATTTAAAGCGTGACCGTGGTAATGGTGCAGTAATAGGCCGTGACTAAACACGCTCACGGGTACCAGCTCAGACACACAGAGAGGCTCACTGCAGAGAGAGGGCTACGGCAGGCCAGCGCTGATTAGCATATAATTGCTGCCATTGTATTTGACATGGAGAATTAAGAACCAGCCTGGTGGCAAGATGTCCATTCGTCCCGAGAACAGGGAACACGACATATGGAGAGGAGACTACTGTAAAAAGTGCATCCTGGGAGCTGTTTACACCTTTTCTACTCAATCTGGGCATCCAAAATTATTTAGTTGGCGAAACAATATGGATTCTGCTTTATTTTTGGGTGAATGTGATTTCACCAAGAACAACATTCCAATCAACCAATCAGATTTAAGGGACAAGTTTAGTCTGAGCCAGAGTTAATTGCTTTAGTGTTATTTACCCATCATTTCCCTCTGATTTTAGGGATACGTTATGGGAAGGACAACATATTCGGACAGGAATGTTGTCCAAGATCAACAAAATATGTTAATGCGGGAAATCACGGTGACCATGTCATCTTTTACTGTACATAAAAAAACATCTTTAGTTTACCAGACCAAAAATAATAATAATAATAAAAAGTACAGTCTCAGTTATGCAAGGAATAAGTTCAATAAAGTATACCTAGGTACAGATTTAGTAAATATATTAATAAATATCATATTAAATTACACATAATTAATGATGATACACTATGAAGATGGTCAGGCAATCACAAAATGGCATATCTAAATGAACTGGTTTTATTTAAAATAACTAATATCTGAATCATTATACTCTAAAAAAAATGCTGGGTTGTTTTAACCCAATTTTGGGTCAAATATGGACAAACCCAGCCATTGGGTTACATTTTTAAATTACATTTTTTTCCCCCAATGTTTGAGTTTGTCCATATTTGACCCAAAATTGGATTAAAACAACCCAGCATTTTTTTGAGTGTAAGTTTATTTTTAGAGTGTAAGGTTATGTTTATCAGGTTCAGGATAATCTCTTTAAGGGAAAAAAAAGTTTCTCACATACAGTCTTCTTTATTTTTTCTGTGTATAATTGGGTTCAAAAAAATAAGTAAAAATGCACAATCAGCATATAAAAATGCATATACATAAGTAAAGTTTTGTTTCAGATCACAAACCACGAATTTGAGATTATAAATATTTGATAATATTATAACTATCTGCTTCTAGAGACGATATAAATGATAATTCAGCTCCCTCCTCTCTCTCTCACACACACACACTTTTCATCAGTTTCTTTTAAAATCTAAATCTCCTTTAAATCGCACATTTCTTTCTTTCGCTCTTGTCTCGCTGACTCTTTTGCCTGACCCGACTCAAAGGGAGAGAAGCTAGGTCTTTCCCTCCTTTACGTTCCTCTCATGCGACAGCTGAGCGAGCGAGTGTGTGGAAAAAAAAGAGAAAGAGAGGGAGAGAGAAATACAGCCCGGCACTGAATGACCTGACCACTGGTGACAAAGCAGGATTGGTCACGCTGGCTTGTGAGTAATGGCGCAAAGAGAAATGCTTGTGTGTGTGTGTGTGTGTGTGTAGCTGGTGGTGTGTAATGATTTGCTTGCTTTGACACAGTTAAACCGGTTCAATCTCAACAAACACCAGATGTAACACAACTGAGAGGAATCAAGCCATATGCACAGGTATATTAAACTTTCGAACACTGGACAATCGTAATATTATCAGAATTTCAAGGGATGCCAAATATTTGCACATGTGAATGCATGTAGACAAAATACAGTGATACTCAAGAAATAGATGCACGGTTCTGCTTGAGAGCTCATATTAATGCAAAAATATTACAAAGTCATTCAGAATACCCAAAATTCACAAGCAATAAATGTGAAACAGAAGAATCATTTAAGACATTTCTTCTTATAAAGAACATTTTTGGAATAAAGGGTTCTTTAGAACTGAGTCAAGAACCCTAGGGTTCTATATAGAAGCCTGTTCAACTTTTTAGGTTCTAAGAGTGTAGTTTACTATGTTCAAAATGAACTTAAATTACAGTCTGGAAGTGTTGTGCTTATTTTTATGAATTTATAGGCTGTGTTTAGTAATGAGCATATATATGTATTGTGCAAACGTGAGGGAGGTCACATTCTCCACGGACTTCCTTCGAGATAAGCGGCACATAGCAGGATTGTTATTCTCTCTCTTTGTCCTCAGCGACACCACAAGGGTTCAGGAAGGCACATGAGGGCCTGTCACAGGTAGAGCAGAATAGGGATGGCTCCTCTAAAATAACCCTTGCCCCCATGCTTGATTGCCCCCTTATTGACACTCACTCTCAAGTCCACAATAGCGGTCCTCAGACGCTGCTGAATAGACTTCCCGCCTCCCAGCCACTCTCTCCCTAATCCAATCCCCCAACCTGCACGATCCAGCCAAAGATGTCCCAGAGACCCCTTGTTCTTCTGTGCTTTGAGGATTGAGCCTATCTGACTTATGAAAGTAAAGTGACACGCACACAAACTGTGATTAGTTATTTCTTTAAAGGTGTATTTCATTCAAAAGGATGTTCTGAGACCAATGTTTTTAAAATTATTATATACAGTAGGAAGACCTTCGACAGTTCGAGAACAAAATGTTTAACCCTCTGGTACTGTTTGCGTGTCAAAAAGGACCACATTTTTTTCAATTAAATGATTTAAATATTAAAATATTTGATCTATATAATATTTTATTTTATTTAATTGTGTAGGTTTAGGGGATTTTTTTGGTACTTAATTATATTTATGCAGTAGTTTTTTTGAGCACGGACTTGAAAATTAAATTTCCAACTTAAATCTTGAATGCTTTTTTTAAACTTTTAAACTTTTTTTTTTAACGATCGTTTCGCTTGATAAGACCCTTATTCATAGTCTGGTGTCGTTTAAAGCCCTTTGAACAGTTTGCACTGAAACTGTCTTTTGGACCTTGAACCGTTTGGTTCCCATTGAAGTCCATTATGTGTAGAAAAATGCTGGAATGTTTTAATTTCTTAATTTCTTTTCAACTGAAGAAAGAAAGACATGGACATGTTGAATGACATGGGGGTGAGTAAATTATCAGCAAAAGTTTTTTTTTTTTAAAGTGAACTACTCCTTTAAAGAACCTATAGTGTGAAGAATATTTTAAAAATCTGAAGAAACTTTTTACACTATAAATAACCTTATGTGCAATGGAAAGGTTTTAATGGATGTTAAAGGCTCTTTTAGTAGAACCATGATGCCAATATAGAAGCTTTATTTTGAAAAGTGTATGGACGGTCCAAAATCGACTCACAAATCTGGGCAGATGTATTCAAGCCTTAACATAATAGATTAAACCAATTCCAAAGGAAATTAGAGAAGAAAGTCAAATCTTATTATTATTATTAGCTTTTTATTATAAATCAAAGAAGGAAAAGATGTGTGCGTGTTTATATGTTCAGGCAAATTTGCTTAAAACCCAACAGTTTATTGGGTGAGGGCACTATTTTTGCACTTTACCCCAATTTCATTCTGCAATCCAGCCAACATTTGGACACCAAAATGAGTGGAAAAAAGATTATTTCAAACTATCATGAAAACAAGTTATCAGATTTCTCGAAAGATCAGAATTTATCAGCAAATAGTTGCACTCAACAGATATAAGATGCAAATGTCCTGCTCTCAACATCTTGGAATTTCCAATTAGAAGAAGAGGCAAGAAGAACGTTTGCAGTGTCTGTGCTGAATAAAACCCAACTTCAAATCCATTTTAGCACACTTGTGCAGCTCTAAAGCCTGAGAAAGTGTGCATAGAGGTAATGACTGGCCTTAATTAGAAACTTCACTTTCCCATCATGCTCTTCTCCTCCAGATTAAGCCCTGAACAATTCCAATCAACAACCTCAGTCTGATGAGGGCCACAATTGACTTGCATGTTGGAAATCCTCTACTCACAATCCTGGTGTCAGTGGAGGTATCCCATTAGACACAATGATGGGGTGCTCTTGCTCTAAAATGGGAGAGAGAAGCCAATTTAAAGCCGTCTTCTTTGTCTAATCAGGACCGGCTCACTGTCCTTAGTTTCCACTTGAGGGAGAGTCTCTGTGTGGAAGAATGGCCGGAGTCAGCTGAAGACTCCTCAGGGCTCTATGTCAGTCTAATGAACTGAAACTCTTTGTGGCTGTGTTGGGTTTATTATTGGGTTCAGAGGCCAGGGAAAAAGGAGAGTGCTTCAAGAAAAATGGTTGGCTGGCCAACTGCTCTAAAAGCCCTCCAATGCTGCTGTTTACATAAGATCGCAACACTATTACAGCTAGAAGGCAGCCACCGGACAAGAAGAATTATTTTATGTTATGCAGAATAGAAATATCATTATCATTCATTATTTCATGTTTCTATAAATTTAAAGCATGAACTTCTACATTAAAGGGTTAGTTCACCCAAATAAGGAACATCCTGTCATCATTTCCCTCAAGTTGTTCCGAACCTAAGCAAGATATTTTGAAGAATGTTTGTTACCAAACAGTTGTGGGGCACCATTGACTTTCATAGTATTTTCTCCCCATATTATGGAAGTCAGTGGTGACAATTAACTGTTTGGTTATAAACATTCTTCAAAATATCTTCCTTTCCTTCCTTTTATACAGATATGGAACAACATGAGGGTCAGTAAATTTTCATTTTTGGGTGAACTAACCCAACTTTCTGCATTTGTGATTTATATATAAATGCTCTCATGTGTAGTATTAAACCCAATACACACCTTTTCATGGTTTATATTCTATAACTATGGCACTTTTGAACCTCTGGATATTAAGAAAAATAAATACTCTCACTATTTATATATGAAGAGTTCAGATGCAAAAGCCTCTAAATGCCATTTGAAATTTTCTTCTTTAATGATGATTTTTATCAAACTTATATATTTAAGTTCAGTGATTTCACTTAAATGGCAATGATAATTACCTATTAATTGTTATTTAAGTGAAATTACTGAACTTAAATATACAAGTTTGATTTTTTTGATAAAAAAAATATCTGATAAAAATAAGTCCCTGGGAGATAAAAGCACCCAAATGAAGATTGTGTGCCACTTTTGTAAAATTATAAGTAAAGTTATACGTGCAAAGAAACAGAAAGCTCACACCGCACATGCATGCAGGTCTGCACTGAGAAAATGCTTTCGTTATAAGCACTGCAATCTAAAAGAGCTCAAAGATGCAGGTTTACAAAGTTTACAAAGGCAATGCGTGTAGCATGTGAGCGCAGCAGGTTGTTCTTGTGTAGCACCATTCATCTCAACGCATTCTCACCCCAAGGCGTCACCTTTGACCATGCTTCAATATTTGACGTTTTAGGCGCCCTTTAGCGTCACTTACATGACGCGATCCTACGGCGTCATCTAACTGACGCTAAAGGAAAGCGTCAGTTAGAGGACGTGGTTAGGTTTAGGTGTGGGGTGGGGGTAGGGTACACGCGATCCTAGGGCGTCATCTAACTGACGCTAAAGGGCGCCTTAAGCGTCAGATATTGAAGCATGTCCAAATGCTTCCCAAGGCGTCAGTTAAGTGACGCCTTGGGGGTGAGAATGGGCTGTTCATCTCCACAGAGAGGCTGTTCTCAATCCTCTCAGTAAATGTGTGAGAACACGCAATGGCCTCAGACGTATTAGAGAATAATTACACTTGCGCTCTGATGCACTGCCATTCAGGCGGGCCGGACAATATTTCAGGGATTAGAGATGTCAGTGCCACGGGCATCTTCAGAGAAATCAGAGGCACCAGGCTCACATTCTTATGCAAAAGGAGGGAAGTGTTTGGATACTTTGATACAACCCTAGGACGCAACACACACACACACAGCCTTTAAAATCTGTTCAATGAGACGGAATACACAAAGAACAGGGAGACAGATGCTCTGTTGAAAGAATCTGCTAGAAATATCATGAGAAAATCATCACTTGTGAGAGCTCATAACACCTCTTACACTGTTTAAATGATACCTACAAATGGGATATTTCACCCAAAAATTAATTCTGTAAATGATGACAGTTTTCATATTTGGAAGAACTATCTCTCGGTGTGTTGAGATATTTTTCTAAAACGGGACAATAACGAAATGGCCAATAAAACTAAAATCTGAAACACGGGGGTGACTCTTTTGGTGACTTGGGCCAGTAGGCAACCACCTAACAACATTATGTTGATTTTACATTTTTTTTAATATTATTTAACATAAAACGTTCTTTAAAGGTGCATTATGTAACATGGACAGGTAGTGGTTGAAATGGGTACTGCAGTCTGGGACTCAACGTGAGAACACGTCACAGGAAAGTGCACAATAGAAAATGGAGAGCGACAAATCTTATACTTTATGGCGACAGGTTGTAATGGCAACCTGTGGTGTCGAAAAACTATTGGATAAATTGACAATGGGCGAATCAAACAGAACAAAACAAAAACAGACATTCCCACACGTAACTCGTTTCAAAGTAGAATATCTAGCTGTATCATTGCTTTTGGGAGGAACAAGTATTTGAACTTAGGATTTTTCCAAAATTTCTTTAAATGTGATGCGATCTGGGGAAAACCATCGGAAGTCGCGCTGGTACGTTTTCAGTAAAGTCTCAATATAGATTGAATGTCAGTTGTCAAAATTTGTTTTGTTTTTTTATTAAACTATTATTCCATAACATCTTGTTTATCATCTCTGAATATATCTTGCGAAAATTCACTAGTTTAGTGCAGAAAAATAGCGATTTTTAATGTTCAGCTGAAAAGACAAAAACACAAATCTCCCGTTTAGCTCTCCTTCTCTTAACACTACAAAGACAGTTCACCTATCAAAATAAACCACATAACAGAATAAAGTCCAGTCCTGGGTGAACTACAACAGCCCGCAAGTTATTTATTTATTTATTTTATCCAGTGTTATCGTATGGTGTGATGCGGAGCACAAGAGAACAGAGTTTGAAGCTGCTCGTCTAAAAGACCTTGCTCAATCGTTCAATTTCAAAACGGTTTTCACAGGATGAATTTTGAGTTTGTAAGCTTTCGAATGATACCTAATAAGAAGATTACTAAAATATGTGATATAAAAAAAAGGCAATAAAAAAGGGAGCGCCAGTCGTCCCGCTAGCAGGACGTGACCGTTAATTAAGCCTGTTTTTCTGAAAATCACAGCGATCAGCCGACTTCAGATAACCATAACTACTGTTACAGACAAACTATAAAAATAGAATAAAAACATATTTGGAAAGGGCTTGAAGCCAGCTTTAATATGATCGCAAAACCTGTAATATGTCAAATTTCACCATGTGGTGGGTTTTCCCAGATCGCATCACAAATATTATGGTATTTGTATGCTTTAGTACACCAAAAAAAATTACATAGAGCACCTTTAAATATCATGACTAATTTGCTAGAAATCATATCGTTTAACATAAAGAAACTTTGTTTGCATGCATGGCTTTGGTAATGTTTCTAACAGGCCGTCCAACAGTGCTCTGGCTGGTCCAATGAGAACATTGGATACACCTCATAAAGTTAACTAAGTTTGCCTCCCAGACTGAACTGTGACACAACAATCAGCTGGCCTGTCTCAGATCAGGGTCGCTCCCTCTCTTTTGCTTCCAAACTTCTGTGCATTTCAAGCTCCATGAAATCTCCTTTCCTGTGTTTTTAGAGATGCCAATGGGAAAGTATTTGGGGTGATTTGAGGTCCAGGAGAAGAACAAGCGTTGAGGTGTGTGTGGGTCAATTGATTCAAAGTGGATAAAAAAGCCCAGAAATAAACCAACTAAACCTAAAAAAAAAAAAAAAAAAAAAAAAAAAGCAGAAGAGCAAGAAAATGCAAAACAAAAACAAATAAGCAACTTATGGAGTGGGTCACAATAGCAACCAAATACTTCAAGATTCATGAACTGTCTCTAGAGCCAGATGTGTTTAGCGCTGAACAAAATCCATGGTCCAAAACGTCCAAGTGACATATGCATGTCAAAAATGTGCGACTTTGCCCCGGTTAAACAAGAGTTCTTCATGCAATGATATGTGTGTAGGCCAGTTTTTCTTTCTGACTAGAGGACAGTCAAAATTAAGGTCTACAAAGAACTTGTATTTATTTTGTTTCACTTTAAACATATTATGCCTATCACCATATGATCAGTGATGGTCTTTTAACCCTTTAATCATTTAGGCCAATGACTAAAGCGATGCGTAACCAGATCAGTCAATATAAACTTATGTCAGTGCACATGACCAGTTTCATGAACATGAATGACGGTTGAGCTTTAAAGCAGGCAAAGCTTTGGTCACACTTGGGTCCTGCCATCAGGGGGCTGCCCACTGCTGTGCCCGAGTGCAAAGTCAGTCAGAGCTCATTAGTACCGTTTGCCTGACTAAAGTACCTGCCCAGGAATCTGATTCAGTGCGATGACCGCAGGGTTCATTACGGCTCACAGCTTTTAACCTGAAATTGCCGGTATCCTGGTTCAAGAGTTCATATCCTCTTCCATTCAAAAAAAGAAAAGAAAGAAAAATATATAGATAATTTGAAAATGGACTGACACTATTCTCTTGTGGTGCATGTAAATTAAAGGAGTAGTTCACTTTTTAAAAAAAAAAAAAAAAAAACTTTTGCTGATAATTTACTCACCCCTGTCATCCAAGATGTCCACGTCTTTCTTACTGTACTTCAGTCGAAAAGAAATTAAGGATTTCCAGGATTTTCTCCATATAGTGGACTTCATTGTGGACCAGACGGTTCAAGGTCCAAATGAGAGTTTCAGTGCAGCTTGAAACAGCTTTAAACGACACCAGACGATGAATAAGGGTCTTATCTGATGAACGAGTTTGAACAGGAGAGTCACGAACGCGCATCACAGAACAGAGCAAGGCGAGCATTTGTGCTTATAAAACTTAAACTTTTTTATTTATTTTTTAAATGACCGATCGTTTCGCTAGATAAGACCCTTATTCATCATCTGGTGTCGTTTAAAGCCCTTTGAACAGTTTGCAGTTTGCACTGAAACTCTCATTTGGACCTTGAACTGTTTGGTTCCCATTGAAGTCCACTATATGGAGAAAATCCTGGAATGTTTTCATCAAAAACCTTCATTTCTTTTCGATTGAAGAAAGAAAGACATGGACATCTTGGATGACATGGGGGTGAGTAAATTATCAGCATTTTTTTTAAAAAAGTGAACTACTTTAAAGTTGATGGCAGATACGAAAAGAATATCTGATGGACAGACAGAGAGACATACAGGTGGATATGGATAGATAGATTGCTAGACATTCATAAAATGCTAAATTATACACCATCAAGCAGGTATATATTATACACAATCCTTATAAGAGAGAACAGACAAGCACACAACCACAAAAACACTGAAAAGGCAACGTTTTCCTGCTGTTATGCTAATGCGTCAGAGCTTCAGTGAGAATTATATGTGAATTAAATGAGGTTTTCTGGGGGGGTTTCCCTCTAGAAGGTAAAGCAGGGGAGATTAAGGCACTGTGGCCGTCAGCGCTCTGAGGCTTTGACAAAATGCAGACTGACATAAGTACCACACTCGCTCAAAATCCGATTACGCGCACAGAAACGTGTCAGTGCAGAATCAGGCAACAGGCACCAGAGACCCTCTGTCCTGCACTTAAATGACTTTCTATTTCTCCTGGGCCTCATCCATACTGACACATCCACAAATATTACCACCTACATGGACACACTTCACAAGATCAAATCACAAACTGCTTGAGATGTTCAAAAAGAACATGGCAAACGCATTCATTAGTCCTCCAGTTACTCTGCTGCACTGTAAAAAAAATAGTGTTGGTTTAACTTAAAAAATTAAGTAACTTGTTTGCCTTAAAATTTTAAGTTGATTGAACTGGAAAAAGTGAGTTAATACAATGAAGAGATTGATTTAATCATCAGAAACTCAAAATAATAAGTTATCTGAACTAAATAAATTATTTAAGTGGATTTGACAAAAGAAAAAATGTTGCGATAACAAATCTTGAAAATATATATTTTTTTACAGTGACTAGATATGAGAATGAAATATGAATTTCTTCATCAGCTGAAACCACACTGCTCATATGCATTACTTGTGAAAAGATGATTCAAATATGTTTGCGAGTTGCTCAAATATATGTTGCTACATGCACTGTAAAAAAATTGCTTTCATGATTTGTAATCACAACATTTTTTTTGTCAAATCAACTTAAATCATTTATGTAGTTCAGATAACATAATATTTTGAGTTTCTGATGCTTAAATCAATCTCCTTTATTGTATTAACTCAATTTTTCCAGTTCAATGAACTTAAAATTTTAAGGCTACCAGGTTATTTCCTTTTTTAAGTTAAACCAACAATATTTTTTTTTTTTACAGTGTGATGTAAAAAGTAAATCAAAGTCAAACTCTATCAGGGACATTTTGTCATCAACGAGCAATTAAATTTGCATTCGGTCATGGACAAAAGTTATGACACAAAAGATCTGCCTCGGAGAAGGCCTAAACTGTCAGTGAAATTTAAAAACTGGCCTGTAGAACAGTGAATAGCTTGGCTTGTTCCTGTTTTGGAGTCTGGAGAACAATAACTGCATGTTAAGAGGATTATAACAGCACCTGTTATGCACCCAGCCAAATAGAATGGAACATCTGAATTTAATAGTCTTAGAAAAATTGTCTCTGCCGTCCCAGTCCTTTCTTCATCTAAACCTGCAGACACGTCGAACGATGACAACCAATGGAGGGTTCAAGACTGAAGGGCGAAGAAAAAACGCTAATCCCCGCTGTGACCAAACGCGGTTTGGCTGCCTGACATATCAAAGAACAGGTGGACCGAGACCAGGCCTTCTAAAGGCTTTGTTCAATGGATGTGTGCTTTTTGTAGGGTTATGTTAAATGCCGAGTTAATATCGATTTAATGCTTGTCAGCACTTCTATATATTTTTCTAGTAATGCAAATCATCTGAACATTTAGAACAAAAAATCATGCTTTGGCAGAAATGGCCTATATATCATCTGATTATCTGCGATAGTATATAACGCATGTGTCCTAAAATTGAATTTTAAACTGAAATTCTGCATCTCCGGCTGGATTTAATAGACTTCCTGTTTGTCTAAGCCTATGTTTTAACTTCACTAATAAAAAGTGAGTAAACAGTTGACCACCTGCCAGACCCAACAACCCAGTAAACTACCCCAAAAGAAGCCTTCATGCATGTGTAATACATTTACTCAGCCCTTCTCTTAACTAGGCAATACTGATGCCAGATAATGCACGAGTTAATCTATTTAGTATATTGTTGTGAAATAAGGGGACTGTGTAAAGAACCTATACGGCACCGTAACCGCTCATCTTTCAAGTGTGCACTTAAGTCGAGGTGTTCCGGAGGGGGATAATATCTTGGAAATGTGCATTTAATGGGTTTAATCAAATCCCACCAGCTGTTTTTAGCCTTTGCGAAAAGAAAAAAAAATGTGCCAAGCTTCCACAGCTATTAGAAATTAGCTTCGGTCATCGAGACTAAGCCATGTTTCCAGCTAACCATCTGCTAGTCCGCAACAATAGAAGGATTTTCCAAGCAAAGAAATATGGAGTTATAAAAAAATGAAATATAACGGAAAAAAAATATGCTTTGTTTTGTTAATTTGCCTTATCACTTTTACAGAATGTGTTTAAATAAATTACTGGTTAGCCAACTTGGACAAAAACTCTTTTCTGATGTGTGTGTGTGTATATATATATATATATATATATATATATATATATATATATATATATATATATATATATACACTAAAGGAACAATTGTTTTGTTAAGAGAGTAAATAATGTCTGTATTCACTTTGTAAAATGCTTAAAGTGCTGTTGTAGGGATAAGGTTGGTCTAAAGTAATTATAATTAGCTTAATTTAACTACAATAGAAGTATATGGGAAGACCCTAATTAGATCCCTATGTAAACATGTGTGTGTGTGTGTGTGTCATTGGGAGCAAATAAATAAATAAATTAATATCCAGAAGTTTTAAGATTAATTTCCTACAGATTAAAGGAAATATGCAAGGCATGCTACTGTAAATATTACTGCAAGATATTGAGAAGCTTTATTTTTTATGTCCATTTAGCCCATTTGATATATAGGCCTAATACATGGTGAGAAGTGTTCAAATGTTTAACAAAATGATGAAAGGATGATAAAGATGAAAAGCAGAGGGTTGTAAATAAATAAATAAATAAATAGGCCTTCATTGAAAATAAGATATGCGATGCATAGGGGCCCACCTCACATGCTTGAGTGCTTCCAAAAGAGTTTAAGGAGTGCAACCTCAACAATAAAAAAAAAGTTACAAATTCACGAAACTTCCTAGTTATATCCTATAGGAAAGGGCAAATAAATAGCCAATTAATTTGCCTTAATTACCCAAGGAACAAATCTAACATGTGATCAACTCTGGAGGGACCTTGCGTGTGTCCAGTCTCTCATATCAGTTAAATACGACTTTAAATGCACCTCTTACGCATGCGTTTCAAATCACATATGCACTTTTATTCAAGCGGTTAAACTGGCAGAATAAGCCTCGTCGTCTATAGAAACAGAGATCGGTGTGTTTTTTTTGTGTCAGAGATCTTTGTGAGGGTAAAAGAAAGCGAGGCGCGAGCAGCTGAGGGTGACAGTTCACGGTTCAAACGGAGCAACACACACGTCTCGCGAGCGTGTGTAAAGTGAGGCCCGCGGGGAAAGTGAATGAAGACTTGCCCCGGTTTCAAACACGGGGGGATATATCTTACACATCTGTCATGGCGATTCAAGCACAAATCCATTTAAAGCTGTACTCCGTGACAGAGCCCAGATTGGATTTCAGTAAAAGTATACAGCATAAATGATTATTAAATGGGGATTTTATCGCGAGGCTCCTGACAGGCAAATGGATGGTTTAAAACGGGATAAGAACTGTCCAAAGAGCATTATAGATTAGCCTGTATTATTTATATATTTTAAAGTACATTTCAGACTCTCACTGTCTGTTTTTAGAATTATGGCTTTGAATCCGACAACAATGCTAATTTATAAATAAATTAATAATTTGAATCACCTTGTTTGCCGTAAATATTTTTGTACAATAAGATATATTTGTTAAAAATAAAATATATAATTATTATTCTGTCCTAGGCCTACTTGCTTATGCTATGTAAATACCCTAAATAAATAAATAAATGGTTGGTCGATATGCAAAATGTATGACCACATCTTCTTTGTTAAGCGGCATGCCCTGGCCATTCAAATCTTATGAAGTCTAATCCAATCATAAATTGCTCTATCGGACCAATCAGGCACCTCCGAGGCTTCATTCAATGGGACTCAAGCGGAGGACTTTATTGAGTCTCATTGTTGTGGCTGTCAGTCCTCAAAGGACCCTTGCAGGGGCCTACATATAAAGTCCCCCTTCCCAAACGGAGACCTCCAGAAGCAAATCGCCTTTCGTTCAGTCCAGAGCTTGGCAGAAGAGACTTATCTAATACTAACAGGAGTAACCGTACCGTCTTATTTTCGCTAATAGCCGGGACAATGATGATCCCCAGTGTTATTGCACCTTCTGCAATATATTCAGCATTTATGCGTCCAGCAGCAGCACCGTTGCATTCACCTTTCCCAGCTCACTCGAGCTTTCTAGTGGAGGACCTGCTGCGCATCCACAGACCCAGCGCGTACCCGCATCAAGACGCGCGCTCACCATGCGCCTCTCCTCCTCCTTCTACACCTCTCTCCATCCCGGATACCTCCAGGCTTTTGGACAGGGTCAGCCCCAGTATCACGGAGAAACGCGGATCTTGCTCCCCAAAAACGCCAGTTTCTAGCAAGGATCCAACCTACCTCAAGTTTGGGGTGAGTGCCATCCTGGCACCGTCACCAAAGAAAGGTGAGTGTTTAAATAGACTCATCATCACCACTGATGAAGACAAATAAAAGTAAAAAAACAGCACTAACTTCTGTTTGATTCTCTATTTTAGCCACGTCTCCGCTCTCCATTCACGGCATGCATCCCAAAGGATTCCCTGTGCCTTATTTTGATGGTTCATTCTGCCCTTTCGTCCGTTCCTCATACTTCCCCGGTGAGTATTCAGATTTAAATGCTTGTACAGTGTTTTGCATTCAGTCAACACTGTACTAGAGAGATGCAAAAGAGTTAGACTTGGGTTAATCGACTGCAACGTGAGGTTCTTCTCGTCCTCAAGTTTTCCGCTATTGGCTCAGGTCTTTCCCACAGTGGGGGAACATTTCGGCCTGCTGACTGCCAACAATGCCCTCAGCACCATGACCAATCTGGTCATCTCCCTCCGGGGCAAACCACCCACAAACCCGCAAAAGATAGACTTTTAACCAGCGACAGAGGGGCGTTCACCAGTCATGGACTAATTTGCCTATTAGGAGACATTGAGCGGTTTCAATATTCTCACAAGACCACATAGAGTGTGATTGGTGTTTGTGGAAAGAGTTGCAAAAGAACAATATCAAGAGCTGTGCGTGTAGAATGGAGAGCGAGAAATCAGGAAAAAATCGTCTGAAAAACCCGTTGAAGACGCCAAGCATCCGCCTCAGCTCATTGCGCGCGAGTCACACGTCGGCTTGGAAGTGCTCTCTAAATACGGGCTCCTTAAAATACGAGCTTTAAATGCTCTTTTGAGGCAGTAAATATTTAAAGTCTATTCTTTTATAGACGCCACATGATAATAGAGCACGACTCTTTTCACTGCGCGCGCTGAATGCCTTAACAAAACAACTTGAGCGCTCTCAATCGCTTTTCGTGTTCATTTAACGAAACTTATTTGAGGGCAAAAAACCTGGTCCCCGGTCATCAGTATTCCGCCATGCAGTTGCGTTCAGTTTGAAAGTGTAAATCTGCTTTTGTGGCAATAATATATGGCCTTAGCCGTCTGTCCGGAGTCTTTTCTCTGCCAGTTCATTACTACACAATTACCGTTCACGGTATATTAACTCCTCTGTCCTTCACCGGGGGGCTCGTAGAAAAGGATACTCTGCCTTTTTACCATACCAATGCAGCGTGGATCCGGCCCATGTGCTAATTAGTCACCTCGTGCCATTTCACTCAAAACAGGGAGAGCCATTTCAAGAGAATAAATTCCAAATAAAGATGACGATAAAGAAAAGATTTCTCATTCAGCACTTCAGATTGTCCCTGGGAAAAGCAACACCCAATTGCCCTTAGTAACGCAAAGTTAACTTTTAGCCTCATGGGCGAAAACAAAATAAGTCTATTTGAAATCTGGTGAATGTGTCCATGAATGCGTTATTTACCTTATGCACTTGTCTCTTGTTACAGCTCCTTCGTCGGTTGTCCCCATCCCTGGGACTTTTTCCTGGCCTCTTGCTGCGAGAGGGAAGCCCAGGAGAGGGATGCTCCGCCGGGCTGTGTTTTCTGATGTGCAGCGCAAAGCTCTGGAGAAAATGTTCCAAAAGCAGAAATATATCAGCAAGCCAGACAGAAAAAAACTCGCGTCGAAACTCGGACTTAAAGATTCACAGGTGAATATAAAGGCGGGAAATATCGAATAATTTAAATAAAACAATAGAATTTTATTTGCATAATTTGCATAAAGATGTCAAATTGATTAATTGCATCTATACAAGGTTGTTTACATAATAGGCTATGTGTGTACTAGCCTACTATTATATTTATATTATATTTCACGCTCGCCTACGCATTATACTAAAACTTTTTTATGAGTTGCGATTAATCGATCTGACAGCACTAAAAAAATATATATTTATACACATTTCATACATTTATTATTTCAACTTCTCTGTTGACTTCAATTATTAACGATACAATTCTCATCTCTTCAAACAGGTCAAAATTTGGTTCCAGAACCGCAGAATGAAATGGAGAAACTCCAAGGAGAGGGAGCTGCTGTCTTCAGGAGGTTGCCGAGAACAAACTCTGCCGACCAAAACTAACCCTCACCCAGATCTCAGCGACGTGGGTAAAAAGTCGTCTGAGGATGAAGAAGATGAAGAGGACGCGTGCGGAAACATCCCTCGCGCATCACATTTCTGCCTTTCACCGAGACGTGAACTTTCAAACAGCACTGATTCCAGCATTTCATTCAAACACTCGGACTTTTCTGAATCAGATGATGAAATAACAGTGTCATAAGCAGATTTATCGGCTGTATAATGTCTGTATTCAAGCACAAGTTTACGCAATAACCATGTTGTGGTTTTATTTGCGTATAAAATCACTTTTGTTTGTAGCAAATATTTTCCACATCACTATATATTTACTTATTTGGAAATTCTTCGCAAAATGATTTTGCTGTGTCGCACAGCTTTTTTGGGGGGAACTGTACAGTGTTTTGTACAAATATTTTTGTATGGATATTTTATACCAAGAATTTTGAGTTTTAGATTCTTTATTAAAGTTGTAGACGTATGTATAATTTATACGAATTTATCTCTTTGTGCCACATTGTATGCATATGTATATGTTCAAAATGTTTTGTATGGTTTGCAAATAAATTGTAAATTTAATCCCTCTTTTTTGTGGTGGTTGATTACAAAATAATAATGAATAATTTACTAAAGGAAAAAAAATGAACATTGAATAATGCGAGATAATGCGACATCAGGCCACACTTTAATATTTAATATTTGTTTTAAATGCGATCTTTGAACATCTTTTTTTTGTCTTGTAATCAACAAAATTGCTCATATGTAATTTCATTTTATCCTTTTTTCATAAAGTCTTCGTATTGAATATCCTGGCCCGGATAAGCAGCCTCAAGACCACAAGCAATCAAAATTAATAAAGGGACTTTAATACAAATACTAGCCACAGACGATATTTCTATGGATTAAATTCTTTTTGATCATTTTTTTAATGACTCGTTTAAAAAATCAATTTATGAATGATTAAATAAACCTAAATTATCATGTCACCATCAAACAGATAACACATTAACCATAAATGTTCTCTATTAGATCACTGTATTAAATAGAACCGAATAGAATAGAACCGAAACGAAATAAAATCAATGAACTAGGCTTAAATTAAATTAAATTGGCTAAATTCGGTCAAAGATGCGCGAGGACTAGGCTAGCTACTGCACAGAGAACCGAATCAGTTCCTACCAAACGAACCGATTCACTAAAACGATTCGAACTTTGCAGACTTTATTGCTTCAAAACTGCTATAATAGCTACAATTGTGACAAACACGCAACTAGCCTAAGTATTTTATCTCTA
Source organism: Pimephales promelas (assembly GCF_988280905.1). Taxonomy (NCBI): domain Eukaryota; kingdom Metazoa; phylum Chordata; class Actinopteri; order Cypriniformes; family Leuciscidae; genus Pimephales; species Pimephales promelas. Next base: position 44,817,710 of record NC_142769.1, on the reverse strand, counting down.
CCGCTACTTGTTGCGCAATATAGCTCTCTCATCTTTTAACCTGTTTAGTTAACGACAAGGCCTATACAACAAGAAAACATTAATTTAGCTAAAATGTGGCAGCACATTACTGGGGTAAAGATGCCAGCTGAAACAAACCAACAAAAAGATGAGGATGAGAAAAAGAAAATACATTTTAAAACAAAGTGGACAATTGGCGGCAATGGTAAGGTTCATGTGCGGCTGATTTATAACGTTCATGCGATCAGAAAGACGATGAGGCCCTTTTCTGACTACGTTTGGATGTGCAACTGTTGGTGAGATGGGATGAGATGAGATGTAACGCGTGTGCAACTGTGCATGTTGGGAGTTTGGAACCGGTGAAAAAATGTCCGGTACCCGGTAACTCTACCAGTAATAATATTAATTTAGTTCATAGTTAACGGTTTCTGAACGCTGTAACTAAAAGCTGTTAAGACCGGTCTACGTGACTGTGGCGGATGTTGGTGAGCCTGGGTCAGGTCAGTTTGAGTTTTTATTTAATGGAATTTGTTTACAGTAAAGAATACACAACAACATTATTTTGGTTTAATAAACTTTATTTAAACTTTCGTTTGGAGTGAAGTGCGCACACTCTTTAACGTTTAGTTTAAGTTTATTCTTACCGTTCTTTTTGTTTGTTTGATACGTCTTTCCCGTGAGCTCGTGCACCATCAAAAGGGGTTCAAATGGAAACATTGGACGTATATATATGGTTCCGGTGATCGGGCCTCAACCATTCCGGTTTCTTCTCCGGGGGAACTCCAAGGACTATTTTGCTTGCTTTTCTTTTGTTTCTTTGTTTGTTTATAAGAAGTATATTTATTAAGTGAAGTCATTTGACAGTATTATTTGAAGTGTTTGTTTATGTGTATTGGGTGTTTTCATATTCGTTTATTGTGTGTAATGGCCATTATACGTCTGTGTATCCCCCTTTATGTGTTAATTGGTGATGGCCACCAAGGTATAAATTTGTTAATTGTTTCTGTATGTGAGTTAGATATGGGTTCCAGCCCATATAGGAGTGGAAGGTAACGAAATGGCTGATGAGCATGCAAAGAGAGTAACAGATAAAAGCAATATAGATGTAAAGTACAGTAAAGCAGAGATAACAAGCATAATTAAGGCTAAAACTATTAAAAAGTGGTAACATATCTGGGATAATGGGTAAATATGCTATTGCTATATAATATATACTATATATAATATATATAGCCTACTAATATATATATATATATATATATATATATGGTGTGTGTGTGTGTCAAAATCAATGAATAAAAAATGTATGTTCTTAGAGTTATTAGTACTTGACAGCACTTAAATGTGTATTCTTACAAGTTAAAGAACAATATTGTGAAATTCCCGTTTTTTTTTTTTGTTTGTTTTTTTTCCAACTTTATGAGGCAAAAAAAAAAAAAAAGGCAGGTAAAAAGTCTCTGTGGCAGGTGAATGAATTTTTAAATCCACCTGCCACAGTGGCCAGTGGCCGAAAAAGTTAACTTCAGGCCCTGGCTATGTATACACTCACCGGCCACTTTATTAGGTACACCTGTCCAACTGCTCGTTAACACTTAATTTCTAAGCAGCCAATCACATGGCGGCAACTCAGTGCATTTAGGCATGTAGACATGGTCAAGACAATCTCCTGCAGTTCAAACCGAGCATCAGTATGGGGAAGAAAGGTGATTTAAGTGACTTTGAACGTGGCATGATTGTTGGTGCCAGAAGGGCTGGTCTGAGTATTTCAGAAACTGCTAATCTACTGGGATTTTCACGCACAACCATCTCTAGGGTTTACAGAGAATGGTCCGAAAAAGAAAAAACATCCAGTGAGCGGCAGTTCTGTGGGCGGAAATGCCTTGTTGATGCCAGAGGTCAGAGGAGAATGGCCAGACTGGTTCGAGCTGATAGAAGGGCAACAGTGACTCAAATAACCACCCGTTACAACCAAGGTGGGCAGAAGAGCATCTCTGAACGCACAGTACGTCGAACTTTGAGGCAGATGGGCTACAGCAGCAGAAGACCACACCGGGTGCCACTCCTTTCAGCTAAGAACAGGAAACTGAGGCTACAATTTGCACAAGCTCATCAAAATTGGACAATAGAAGATTGGAAAAACGTTGCCTCGTCTGATGAGTCTCGATTTCTGCTCCGACATTCGGATGGTAGGGTCAGAATTTGGCGTCTACAACATGAAAGCATGGATCCATCCTGCCTTGTATCAACGATTCAGGCTGGTGGTGGTGGTGTCATGGTGTGGGGAATATTTTCTTGGCACTCTTTGGGCCCCTTGGTACCAATTGAGCATCGTTGCAACGCCACAGCCTACCTGAGTATTGTTGCTAACCATGTCCATCCCTTTATGACCACAATGTACCCAACTTCTGATGGCTACTTTCAGCAGGATAATGCACCATGTCATAAAGCTGGAATCATCTCAGACTGGTTTCTTGAACATGACAATGAGTTCGCTGTACTCAAATGGCCTCCACAGTCACCAGATCTCAATCCAATAGAGCATCTTTGGGATGTGGTGGAACGGGAGATTCGCATCATGGATGTGCAGCCGACAAATCTGCGGCAACTGTGTGATGCCATCATGTCAATATGGACCAAACTCCCTGAGGAATGCTTCCAGCACCTTGTTGAATCTATGCCACGAAGAATTGAGGCAGTTCTGAAGGCAAAAGGGGGTCCAACCCGTTACTAGCATGGGGTACCTAATAAAGTGGCCGGTGAGTGTATATCTATACATATTAAACATGGTCCAACACTATAGGCCTTTTCTGCCACTCCCTGGCCTTATCCACTTACTGTTTGCCAAACCACACTGTTGATTGCCTCTGGGCTTACAATGACAAGAAAATTTTAGAAACAGGAGTGACAATTACAGTGAGAGAATAGGGCAAAAAGAACAGGGTTAGCGTTGGCACATGTTTTGGGCACAATGTAAACACAGCAGGAAAGGAATATTATGCCGTTTAAAAAAGGCTGTTACAATCAGGGGTATTTTTTATGAAGTTATGGTGATTTAAGAGCCAGGGGAATTCTGGAGCAGAGAGATGCTCACCCACATTTCATTGTGTCTCAAATACTGAACTAATTTTCAACGCAATTTAAACTACCAAAATGGAACAAATGACAGATCAAGATTTTTGAACAAACCAAGGGATACAGTTAATGACTTCCCAGAACTGAATGATTATTCTGAGGGACAGACTTTCTTTGAGGACAACTTATATCCTTCAACAGACCACGTTTAAACAGATAGTTTAGTGATGAGCGGTCAAGAGAAGAACATGAAACCACACACAGAGACTTCACCTTAACATAGAGAGCAAGGCCAACCTGTGAACGAGTTCCCCAGAATGAAAGATGCTCTGTCATGGTAGGCCTACTAAACATTATGATGCATCTAAAAAACTGCCAATACTTTTATATGTGGAATTAACTTATGACCTTTGAATGTTTCACACCCATCCTTAAATTTAATAGGCCTACAAATATGTAAAATGACTCTAACTCAATGTTCATTTTATTGTCTGTGGCCTACTTTAGATTAAAAACATTTTTTTTTACAGTCTTTGATTAAAACATGTAGGCTATTCTTTAAGGGTTTACGTGATGGATGCGTGTCCATAATTCTCTATAAAATCATGTGGTGTGAATATATGATAGGCTACTCTGTACAAAAAATAAATAAATGGTTTGTTGTGTTAACCAAAATAATAAATCTGCAAACTAATTGTGAAACAATTGTCTAATCGGTTTTGTCACTTGTGTAGGCTAACTTGTTCATTACCCTCGCAACGACAACAATAAAAAAAAAACAAAAACAAAAAAACCCGCGTTGTGTGTAAATGGCCCATTTGATGACTAGAAAAATGCTTTAATAACAAATTTAGGATTATAAACACAACGGATCAATTGTAACAGTCTAAATCAATAAAGTCCTCCAAACTCTTCTCTGAACCTCGAGCTATCGCCCTCCGAATAATGGGTGAATCTGCATCTTTTCGATGCGATGTGTACTTCCGGATTGGGAAACGTTATGTTCATTCTTACCCAACAACACACACCAATGGAATATAGTGAACACACTGATCCAACAAAACACAACGCTGGTGTGTGTGTGTGTGTGTGTGTGTGTTGGCGTTTCTTGACAGCATCAAACTAGTAGCATCTACTGGGTGACAGCGCCATCTATGTTCCCCATGCAGTGTTTTCAATAATTTACACATAATAATTGAAATACACAGGGGATAACTTTTTTGTGTTTAATTTTTGAACAGGGGATAATTAAAACAGGACAGTAATTATTTAGGCCCATCTTAACTGATCAATTAGAGACTGCTCAGGATTGCAAGGCCATCACCTATATGTTTCATATCATTTCAAAATATTTTCTCAGTGATACAGGTGAACATTGGAACAATGCCTGAGATTACTTGAGTAATCATTTGGAATACATAGAGCTGGTCAGTTTGTCATCATAAAACTGGGAAGAGAATTAGCATGGAATGAATTTGAATATAGAAGTATAAGGGCAAGTTCTTGATGTTTCAGACGGCCACTGTATTCAGCGGCATGTTAGCCACTCGAAACCAAAAGGTAGCCTAAAAGATCCCTTACAGTTATATTAATCCCTTAATTTAATCATAAATTAATATATTTTTAAAACCACACAGAAAACTCATGGCAAATCATCCTCCAGGTATGAAGTGTGGTTTTTATTGCATTTGTTGTATTACTCTTATTTTTTGTTAAAGATATGATGTGATGGAAAAAGTTGATATCAAAATGAAATGAATTTATTTCTTGAATAATTTCTTTTCTTTGCATGAAGCAATGTAGACATCATAAAACTAATAAACAATAAATAATCATTAGGTTTATTGAATTAGAAATAATTTAAACCTGGTAATGGGATCAGTAAATCTTCGTGGGTCGTCTTGCGTTTCACAGATCATCCGTGGGAACCTAGACGACCGGTAAGATGAAAAAGACACTGTACACAAAATATTCCATATTTCCAAGCACTGTTATAAATGGCTAGAAAAAGATTATTCAGCAAAATGCAGCCTGCAGGGTAGTCAAATATTTACACTGATATATTACAGCAAGAAACAAGGTTTCAGCAAAGTACACATTCAGTGACACGGGTTCTGTTCGATTATAGCCCTCCCGTTTCAGTTACAACAATCACATACAACATTTGTGCTTAAAATGACTTCATCATCATAATCCATCAAAGAATATTAGGCACATATCCTAAAATTATTCACAAATTATATACACAATGTATTGGCAGTGCTGACAGCATTACAGAGCTTCGATATTTGGCTTCCGTTTTAAATCCGCGATGATGTTGCATAGGATCGATGACTTACAGGAATCATACGCTGGAGTGAAATGGAAGCGATGTTGTAACTAAAACCCTGTAGTGCCATTCGAACAGCATTAGACAACGTAAAGAAGGTGAAAACACTGAAATAGCCCCATATATAATGCTTTCCCATGCAAGGAAACTTACTATCCATCCAAATCACGTTCCTTTATAGAGAATCAAAGATAAAACTTTTATGTACAAACCCCCAAGAGGCGTCCTTGCATTACGAAGCAGCAGTATATTACGAATCCAATGTCTATGTGGACCTTGTTACTCTTTTACATTGAATGCAAGATATGTACACGATAAAGGCCAAAATGGTCAATGAGGTAATACTCATACACCAAATAATGAACGAGTTCTCCTGCAGCACACGGTGCTTTTGCCAAGATGTTTTTGAGAAGGTCTTTAAGCACCAAGCAACGCCTTACAGCTAAACCACTCGAGATGCACTTCGCCATTAGTGATTATATGCATTTCACGTGTGTAAAGGCATCATTTGTCTCACATTTGAACGTTTTCAAGAAAGTGATGCTAGAAATTGTAACTGTGCCTGAAAAGTAGGCTACACAAAGCTCCCTTTATCCACTTCCTCTTCTTCAAACCTCACAATGTCGCACCTCTGATATGATATGATGACTATGAGGCTGTTTATTCTAGGCCAACTCAAAGAGTAGCGCAGAGCCCTGTAGCTCAATTACGAAACGTAATCAAATCAGCATTTTTCGGAAGTATAAAACATAGTGCCGTTTTCTTTACAAAATGGAGTAAGGCACCGGATTCCATTCAGCACCAAAAACAGAGAGCGATCGAGTGTAAAAAACAGATAGATAGGCTTTGTGCTACAGTACAACAATGGATCATGCGGTCAGCAGGTGCTTTAAAAAAAGACATTATTATGCGGGAGGGCAAATGAGTTTGTTTTTTCCCCCAATCGTCACAATAAATAAGTCTAAACTCAAAAGTGTAGCTCCATGCTATTTCATCCATATCTTTATCCCGTTAAACATGAAGCGATGGTCAGCATCCGATCAAGCTGGTTTTGTAAAGTCATGAGCAAATCCATCAATAGAGGGAAAGGCGATGGTGGTCTGAAGATGTAACTCCGCCATTTGACCAGTAGAGGGTAGTAAATCAAGCGAGCATTGCATGTGCGCCAAAGTTTCTCCGATTGTTAAGGTGTGGTCACATTTTGCGGGTGAAATCCACTCTTTCAATAGGAATCCACGCAATCTGTAATTTCGTGACAGGGCGAAGTTGGTCACATGGATTTATACGTCGCTACACTATTGACAATTCGCAGAAATTCGCTCACGTGACCGCACTTTTACTTTTGAGGTAAAAATTGGGACAAAGGACTTTCTTCTGATTTTGCCGATGTAAAAATTTAAGTGGTTCTCAAGAGGCAGCTTAGAGTGCCATTGCGTTTTGCCATTTATATATTTCTTTATATATATATCTTTTTATATATTTTCGTCTTTATTTGGGTTGCCAGCACCCGTTGTGATTTCATGTAGACTTGATTTGAAGGCTGAATCAGAGTGTGGACTCCAGGGAAGAGTCCAGGATATCGTCATGATGACTGTTGCTGTTGGAGTCGCTGTCGTAACTCTGCGGGTTGGAGCAGCCAGCCGCCTCCTTCAGACGCAGGAGCATGTTCATCTGTTCACACGATACACACAAATAACAGTCAGCCCAGATGTAATAATAATATGTGTTTGAGGAGAAATATATATATAATTATTATACATTATATATATAATAATTATACAAAGTGCACCCACAAATATTATGTAAACACAAACTTTTATTTTGGATGCGATTTATCGTTTATATATATATATATATATATATATATATATATATATATATATACATACATACATACACACATGCTTGTATATATTTAAGACATATTTTCATGTATATACTGTATATAAATTTATATATAATTTATATTATATATATATAAATATAAGTATTTTATATATAAATAATCGTTTGACAGCCCATATATATATATATATATATACGTATATATATATATATATATATATATATATATATACGTATATATGTCTGTGTGTGTGTGTGTGTGTGTGTTGACATTAACATTAAGCAGTGTAATAATATATTGTATTATTATTAGCTAACGGTGTATATTACACTGCCAAAATGTATTGTTATTGGCAGTGTATATAATATATTGTTAATTGAAGCTTTTAAAAATCATTTTTGTTAATTTAAATCAAGTGACAAAAATAAATAAATAAAACTTAAATAAAATATAAATATTAGATGATTTTTGAAGTACTACAATTACTATCTAAAACAAATACAAATAAATTAAAGCTAAATATAAATAACATGAAAGAAGATGTAAAATCGGTGTGTGAATGAAGATGGAAAAAGATAGCAAAATCAATAAAACTTGAAAATATATAATTAAATAAAATAATAATATAATTAAAATGTATATATATATATATATATAGCTTAATAATCATTCATAATATATAATAATACATACATGAATAATACTAAAATAAGTGGCATACTCTATTTGCTGACATATTTGTTGCCCATGATTAATTTATTCTTATTTAATTCACCTCAGTAAAAATAAATGAACATGTATTCGGCAGGACATGTGATCATGACCGCTGATTCATCAGTGAGAATTTACACACATTTTTATGTTTATAAATTATGTTCAATCATTGATTTTCTTGAGCAATCCTTCCAAGACCATATAATGTCCCCGATTTGAAGAATTATTTTTAAAAATAATACACTACTGCAGAAAATAATATATTTTGTATTTGTATATGTAAACATAAAACCGTTTGAGAGCAGTACGAGTTCATGGGTTCACTCCTGCTTGTGTTACTCACCAGCGGGTCGGCGTCGCTGTCGCTCTGAGTGCTCTGTTTGTTAAGGCCCTCTCTGGAGGCGGAGTATCCATCAAAGCCCACGTCCTCTGGGCGGAGCTGCAACAAAGCTGGCCAATCAGGATGCTGATGAGAAGCTGCCCAGGGAAAAGTTTCCAGAACCCACAGCGCAGGATCCTGCCATGCTGCCCTGCGACCATACAGCTAAACAAATGCAAACAAACAGAGATTGAATCAACACTTACACTGAGAGATAGACACAGAAGGAAGATTGAAGGATGTTGTGTGAGGTGACTTTTACAGTTACATTTAATAAAACGTATTAGTGTCGGAATATGTGGATTTGACTATAAACGAGGGCAGATGTTACCTGTAAGCCTTCTCTCACAGCCTCCAGCATGTAGGGGATGATGGAGTAGTTCCACAGGTCAGTGAACCAAACACGAGAACCGTCCACATCCATCGGACACGACAGGAACAAACGTGGACCTGGACGAAGACACGTGACAATCAAATTCAACACTTGTGGAGCAAATTAGTAACACTGAGAACGTCTGTTAATATTGGGTTTCAGAATGGTGGTTTATCTCCGTACCGATGGTCACATCAGAGGAGCTGTGAGCCTCCAGGAAGCGGTTGAGGTGGTGCCAGACTTGAGGGATCCAGTCGATGATCTTCACCAGCTCCAGGGTCCGTGTTCGGCTGCCGATCTCAGTCTCGATCAGCTTCCTCCTCAGAAACCGGCCCAGGAAACCCTTCACCGGCTCCATGTGATTAGCACACAGCACCCATCTGTGACGGAAAACACATGATGCTCACGTTAACATCATCACTGCCTTAGAAGATGTTAATTAAAAAGTTATAATCAATAAAAAAAAAATAATATCATCTATCTTTACATCTATTCTACTGTTCATTTGGATGTTCAAAAGGACTTCTCATCACTGCTTTGAACAATAGTGCAATGGCGCCACCTAGAGGTCACTCCATTGCAGTTTCCCCATTAAAGGGATAGTTCACTTTGAAATTAATTTTTGGTATGTTTTAGCTTACCTCAAGGGCATCCAAGATGTAGGTGTCTTTGTTTCCACAGTATTTTCAATTTTGATATTTTTAGGTCAAACCGTTCTTGTCTGTCAGTCATATAATGCAGGTCTATGGTCACCACCTCACAGAGAAGTTCAAATTAAACATGATTTGATGACTCGTAAATGTAAGTAGACATTGATGGCCTAAGACACGAAACGAGCGATTTGTGTGAGAAAACGATCTTGTAACCACAGCCACATCCAAGTGATCTGAGAGCGCGGGCGCTTTGTGGCTGTGGTAACAAGAGGTAAAAACAATGTAAATACTGTTCGTTTTCTCACACAAACCACTCGTTTCGTGTCTTAGGCCATCAATGTGTACTTACATTTACAATTCATTAAATCATGTTTAATCTGGACTTCTCTGTGCATGCTCTTTGAGGTGGTGACCATAGACCTCCATTATATGACTGATAAACACAAAACAAAGGAAACAAAGACACCTACATCTTGGATGCCCCTGATGTAAGCTAAATCATACCAAAAATGAATTTCAAAGTAAACTATCTCTTTAAGGCTAATGTATAATTTTTAGTGCTAATTGAAGAACAACATAGAGAGCAGTTTTGTACCTGAAGTTATGATGAAGCTGCAGGTTTGGAGCAGAAGATGTCGCCTGACTCATCGTGCCGATTATATACGGGCTGCAAACACAGAGAGACAAAATAAAACCTTTAACTGTACACTCACTTGTTGTTGTGTTCGTGTGTATGTTTTATTTTTGACTGTTATATATTGTATACACTGAATATTGCGTAGTGTCTACATAAACACATGATATTTGACTAATACAAATTATATAAATACACACTATTGTTCAAAAGTTTGGGGATGGTACTAGTGTTTATCAAGGCTACATTCATTAGCTACAAATATAGTAAAAACAGACATATTGTGAAATACAGTATTATTACTATTTGAAATAAGTGTTTTCCATTTAAATATATTTTAAATAGTTATTTATTCCTGTGATGCAAAGCTCATTTTTCAGCATCATTACTCCAGTCTTTAGTGTCACATGATCCTTCAGAAATCATTTTCACATGCTAATTTGCTGCTCAAGCAACATTTCAGATTATTATAAATTATTAACAGTGCTGCTTAATATATATATATTTTTTTTCCAGGATTCCCTGATGAATAGGAACATCAAAAGAACAGCAAATCTTTGGTAACATTATAAATGTCTTCCACTTTAAATCACTTCAAGATGTCCCTACTGAACAAAACTCTTCATTTCTTTCAGGATTAAAAACTAAAAAAAAATAATAATAAAAAGCATGAAAGGCAGACTGACCAGCGCTGGTATTTGCAGTTCAGCAGGCCGTTGAACATCTCTCCCAGTGAGCTGACGTGATGAAGGTTATCCAGGATGAGCACAAGAGGGGCTTCAGTCTCCGGCCCATCTGCGCTGCACTGATCCACTATATTTGCCAAGTACTGACGCAACTCCTAGTAAATACATGTATACATCTTTACTTTTTAACGTCCAAGGATATCTAGACTTCGGAATCGGCTCATATCTTGTTAGCTAATAATTTTTCGTTTTCGTTATTAAGATAAAAAGCTTTGTTTCTAAAGGGAAAAGGTGAATTTACCTTGCTCTTTTAGATACTAGAGAGAACTGATTTTAAAAAACATGGCTCACACACCAGCATTTCAGATAAAAAATAATAATAATAATAAAAAAACAACAACTCTCACTTTGCTGGATTTATGGTCGACATTGAAGGTGACGATGCTGCTCTCATTGGGCAGTTTTCCCTCTCGCAGGGCCAGATGCTCCGCCAGTCTGTGGGCCAGGTAGGATTTCCCAGTGCCACTGGGGCCTGAAAGGATGATCCTGCGATGCTCCTGGAGCAAAGACACGTAACGCTGGAGCATGGGTTTGGGAATCAACGTCTCGAAGACCAGAGAATCCTGGGACTGGGAGTTCACACCTGATTTGAGTGAAACAAGCACAGGCACATGTTAACGACAACCGAGATTTGGAACAACTATAACAAATTGCGATAACAAATAAAGCATTGTCTGTCTGTGTGAACCTTTCAGCGAGACGTTGATCGTGTCATTCTCTCCAACGAGGTATCCACACGGCAGGAGTTCAGGTGTGTCTGTCCCGCTGGACCGGATCACGTCTCCAATACGATAGCCCTCGACACTGTCTGAACCCAGACCCAGATGACTGACCGGATCGACATGCCTGACGTACTCCTACAGAGAGACAATCACATAATCAAACCCAACGATGGTCTGTAATACACTGTTATACAGTGTGGTTGGATAATATTGTGTGTTGATTCCACATCTTTCTCAAATTAAACTAGAGAACTTTTTGCAAACCACTTCATGTTAAATATAACCCAGTCTCATCCCAAGAAGTCATATAACTGACGTCTTTTGACCATACGTCAATATCCGCCTTTTTTGGGTACCCTTAAACGTCGGTTGTATGACGATTCTTGGACGTCATACAACTGACGCTTTACCTTTAACGTCAGTTAGGTGACGTGGTAGGTTTAGGTCTGGGGTAGAGTTAGGATCCGATAACGTCATCTAACCGACGTTTAAGGGTACCCTAAAAAGGCGGATATTGACGTATGGTCAAAAGACGTCCCAAGACATCAGTTATATGACGTCTTGGGATGAGATTGCGCTGTTAAATACCTCGATGAAAAAGTAAAAAGATTAATCAGAGAGAGCTCAATTAGTCGGTCTACACACTTTTTAACATACACCACTTCATGTCACCTCCGTGCCTTCTTGGCAACTGGTATATTAGCGACACCTACTGTTCATACATGTATTTCAATATACCACAATCAATGCAAACCACTCATCATCAATAACTCATTACTTTACCTTAAACAAGCGCCGTACAACTCCATCAAGAACGTCCCACTTGGTTTTTCCACTGACACCAATGCAGCCGATCAGGAAATCTCGATTCCTGGTGTCCTGTGGGAGACAGAAGACACATCATTACAGGGGTGATGAACTGAGAAATGAAATTTTCCTTGAGCTTTTGACATCATATTATAAGAATGTCCTTTAAGTTTCAGAACTGAAAACGTCCTTGTTAGTCCAATAAAAGCTTTTATTGACACCAGGCTCAACAAACGACTCGTTTTTCAAAGTGGGGAACTATGACGTCAAAGAGGATAAAACCCCACCCCCGCAAAAGAAGATCGACGCCTACTTCAACACGGCTGGTTTAGCCCCGCCCACCGATTCGGGCATTACATGCATAGCTAAATAACATAGATGCCTACCTCGTGATGACAAACCGGATCGAACTACCGAGCAATACAAAATATTGTGCAGCGCCTGGTTGTGAAAGAAGACAGTCGCTGCATAAGCTTCCTCTGGATTCCAATAGGACTGCATGGATAAACTTTATTTTTAATGACGTTCCAGCTGATGAGGTAAAACATTGTCCGTCTGTTTGCTTCATTTCACTGAGGATTGTTTTGTAAACAAGACTGGATTTGCAGACCGATTAAGAGTAAAGAACGGTGCTGTGCCGTCTGTATTGGATCTGACAGGAATTGTGCAACACACGGACTCTGGGTCGAACATGTATGGGCGAATCATTCCGTTGCCATTTTACAACATTGGACGTTTTCAAAACAATTTCCCCCACGTACACCGACGAGTGAGTTGAAACTCATTATGATATGCAAAACTGTTATCCACTCACAGCAGTGGGCGTTTACTTCCAAGTCTTCAGTGTGAGACGCCCATAAAAACCGAGTTTTTTTGAGCTAGGATCAAAACTAGGGTAGAAAATAGCCTATTACTTATTCATTTTGAATGTAAAAACCAAGCGAACGTCATAAGTTGACCTCAGACAACAATATAATGAAATTTAAAAAGCCAGTTCATGACCCCTTTAAAACATTCAAGCATTTTTTTAAATCTTCCAGCAAAAAAAGCAGGAGAACAGACCTCTTTCCACATGACGTCCTCTTGAAGACTGACAACTATTTTCACATGTCTGCTCTCTTTCCGAGAGCTTCCGTCTCCACCTGAGTCATCCAGCAACATGTCTAAAACAAGACGGACTAGATCTGTAATGCACTTTTATGATTTCCCCTCACATACAGCAACAAAATCAAACTTTAGGGAGCAACACAATTAGTAGTTTCACAAAAAAAAAAAAAAAAACGTTCTTGTACCGAAGCTGGTGGACTCTGTGAGATTGAGGCTGTGTTGAGACAGGCCAGGCGTCGGGGTTGAAGTTGGGTTATAAACGGACACTTGAGAGGACGCCCTGCTTCCACTGGCTTGGCTTTCCAACTTAAGACGATCATTTTCCATCTTTAGCTTCTCGATCTCCACCTATCAGACCACCCACACGGGGATAAAACATAAACAATCCAATGAATCTGATCGGTGGGACTGCAAGAAAATAAGGTGAAGATGAATCTCGCACCTGCATGCGGTTCATAGCCTCGCGCAGCTGGTCCAGCTGGTGGGCGGAGCTTAGGGCTTCCAGTCGAATATCCGTCAACTTCATCTCCTTCTCTCGCAGCTCATTACGCAACTGCATCACAGTCTCCGCCTCCCCATCCAGACAGTCCGACAGTCTAAATCACAGCACACATGTCCTGATTAATATATCATTTCACCTTTAATGAATAATCAGGTCAAGACACGAGCACACTCACATTGAGCTGGAGTGTGTGTTGCGGAGCAGCAGTGCTGAGGTGCCGGTGCCGTTGTGAGGGAGTTTGGGAGAGGAAGGGAGAGAGGAATCCGTCATCTCCTCGATGTCTGAGTGGGATGAGGCCGACTTGGGGGATTTCTTCTTACTGAAGGCCTGTTTGAAGGAGCTTCGCAGCTGCAACGACAACAAACAGAACAGAAGATCATGAAGCTGAGAGTTACTGGAAAACGATAGGGCGGCACTTAAAGTATGAGCAGGGGAAGCAGTACTTTGAGAACAGGGGAGGAAAACAGAGAGAGAAAGAAAGAAGGGAGAAACAGCCGAAAATAAAAAGGTAAGGTTGGGCATCATCCATATCAATGTTTGAAGATAAAGCAGCCGTTTTATCTGTGATGTTTTATGCATAGAGAGCTCTCCGCTTCTGGCTCATGGGACCTTATTTCGGAAAAAATATGTGTGGTAGTCAATGGCGAGAGACAACTTATCTATCTATTCCGTCTGAACTGTGCACTCAATTACACATATGATGTTTGTCAATTTAAAAGATAATTCTGAAAGTCAAAAACGTCGCAGTATGTCATAAAATAGTTTTATGTGAAAATCGCTCAATGAACTACATCTCCCAGGAAGCGAAACAATGAGCGAGATCCGCTGCTCGTGTGTGCGCAGTCTGGTACAAAACACTCGGGCATGACGGCATAACGTTACGATTAAAACGTAAGACTATAGAAACAATGACAGACAATAGCCTCAGTAAAGTTAGCTTCATTCATTGAGAGAAAATTTGCGCCTTTGGGGTTTGTAGTCTTTACATATTATGTTTTATAAATTTTACTTATTATGTACCGCGACTTTCTTTACTTTAAAATGTATCTTTTAAATTGACAAACATCATATGTGTAATTCAGGGCACAGTTCAGACGAGATCAAAATATTTGTTGTCTCTCGCCATTGACTACCATACAATATTTTTCCGAAATAAGGTCCCATGGTGGTCGACCGGAAAGGGAAGGTCTTAGGCTCTCTATAGATTTGAATGTGCTGAGCATTTAAACTGTTATTTTGACAGTTTTAAACAATTACATCTATTTCGGTAGAGTTGCAAAACCAAGAAGTTCATTATCAACAAAAAAAAAAAAAAATCATAATTGAGATGTTTAAAGTAAAAAATTCTAAACAAAGAAGTTCATAATCAAGAAAAAAAAAATCAAAATAAAGAAGTTTACATTCATTTACATTCGAAAGGAAGTTCATAATCAAATTCAAAATAGTCAATAATCAAGTTTTTCATTAAAAAGTTTAAATCAAGAAATGTAAAATCAATAAAAATATATATATATATAATCAAGAAGTTCGACATTTAGGCATTCAATATCAAAAACTAAAAGTCGAGGTTCATGTTAAAATCAAGAACTCAAATATCAAGAACCCATGACTCGAAGGGCAGGAAAAAAGGGAAACAAATGTCAGACTTTGCAGTTGTCCCGTGTAACACTTTGTACTAAAATAAATATCAGCTCAATTGTATAAATAAATTAGTGCTGTCAAATCGATTAATCGCATCTAACATAACGCTTGTGTTTATATAATATATGTATGTTTGTGTGTATACATGTCTGTATATACACATAGAGTACATATACACATACATATATTATATAAACACAAACTTTTATGATAGATGCGATTAATCACGATTAATCGATTTAACGGCACTAAAATAAACATAATGACTCAAGAAGGACATTATTTTGAATATAAAGGAAAGAAGGGGAAAAAGAGGGATAAGTGAGACAAGCACAGCGAGCTAAGGAGCAGTGCATCTATCGTCTAGCAGGGTTAGGAGTGAAGCTGGGTTAACTAACACACTCTCTTACCTCATACACCTGCCACATGAAGCGAAAAACAGAGAGACACAGAAAAGCACATTCAGCCGTGTGTGTTTGTGTCCCGTCACATGACACTATCGAATCACTGTCTACAACTTCTACCACTAAATCTGCGGGAGAGTCTTGCTGAACTACATCACCATGTTTCACCTGAAAACCCATCAAGACCAACACACACACACACCTCAGTGATGCGTCCACTAGGACCAATGCACAAGCAATAACACAAATTGATTAATAGGGACCTAGTTAAGCTGGTTGCCGTTCTCCAAAACACTATATGACCGTCTGGACCACCAGGCTGATATATGGCTTGTTTTTTGCTAAGAGGACAGTGATGCATCTACAAAGCTGAATATCTAATTTAAACAACTAAAATCAATATAAGAATAACAACACAAACTGGGAAACTAGACTTTAAAACTCAAACTGTTGGTGTATCGTTCAAAAGTTTGGGATCGGTATGATGTAAAGAAAAAAATATATATATAATTTATGCTCACATGAATGCATTTTTTAAATAAAAACACAGTAAAAAACATAATATTGTGAAATATTATTACAATTGAATTCAAAACAACAGTTTTCTATTTTAATATATGTTAAAATGTAATTCATTCCTGTGGTGCAAAGCCGAATTTTCAGCATATACTCATCATCTTCAGTCACATGATCCTTTAGAAATCAATGTAACATGCTGATTTGTTGCTCAAGACACATTTAATATTATTATCAATGCTGAAAACAGTTGTGCTGCTTTTTTTGCAGAAACCAGATACATTTTTTTCAGTATTCTGTGACAAAAGGAAACATCATTCATTTGAAAAGTTTATTTTTATTAAAAATGTTTTTTATGTCACTTTTGATCAATTTAAAATCCTTGCGGGATAAAATGTATTTATTTCAAAAACCAGCCAAAACAACAACAACAAATCTTCCCGACCCCAAACTTTTGAACAGTAGTGTATATAAATCTACAAGACTGCTAGCCTATCAATGTTACACTTGTCCAAACATAACAGGGTAACTGTTGTCATTATTATTTAACATACGTATTCATATTCATATTCATCATCTGACACGTCACCTCCAGCACAGGACACCAGCTACAGCCAGCATGACACAGCAAAACAAGACGTACAAAATATTAAACTCTATGTGCATAGTAAATACACTATCCTTAAATTTCGCATTTAACAGTTTTCGGGAAAAGCGGCAGCATTTAGTTACATATCACGGTACTGTGTTTGTTAGTAGTGTTTATAATACTATTTTAAGTTTAAGCAATTTAGACAAAACAAAGACAAATGTTAGACACAAACAAAAGACAGAATGAAGAATCGTTTAAACAGTTCTTAGGACAATAAAGGGATAGTTCACCCAAAACTCATTTAGTTGGTCCAAAACTGTATTAGTCTGAATGAGTATAAAATATATTTTGAAGAACATGGGTAACTAAACAGTTGATGAGCCTCATTGACTACCAAAATATCATCATCATCTGTCTGGTTACCCATATTCTTCGAAATATCTGGTGTTCAACAGAAGAAAGAAACTCATACGGGTTTGGAACAACTTGAGGGTGAGAAAATGATGACAAAATGTCATTTTTGAGTGAACTATCCCTTTAAATGTTAGTGAGAGGAGAGTGTACTCACCCAGTTCTTCTTCTTCTTCTTGCTGTTGGAGTCGGGGTTGTCCATGTTGGAGCCCAGGCTGGAGTGGCTGGTGGCACTGGTGATACTGGAGACGCTGTCCGACGAGTGCTGTCTGCGCATGCGCAGGTCCGGCTGCGCTCCGGGGGACGAACCATTTTTACCTGACAAATGGACAGAGATTTTAGTTGACATCAAGTGTGACATTATGTAAAAAAACTGCAAAACTAACCAACACACCATCAACAAATCAGAACACAACGATGTCTGAAAAGCATCTACACATGAATTTGAATTTTTGGATGAACTATCCCTTTAAAGCAGAAGCGTAACTCATTAAAGGATTAGTTCACGTTTAAAAACAACAAACAAAAAAAACTTTTGCTAATAATTTGAACGAATGAACAAATCTTTTTTCGAGTCATTTCGTTCGAACAAAATGACTCGAAAAAAGATTTGTTCATTTTGATGAACGAGTTCGAACAGGAGAGTCACGACGCGCATCACAGGACAGAGCAAGGTGAGCATTTGAGCTTATAAAACTTAAACTTTGTTAATTATTTTTGAAATGAGTGATCGTTTCACTTGATAAGACCCTTATTCATCATCAGGAGTCGTTTAAAGCCCTTTGAACAGTTTGCAGATTGCACTGAAACTGTCTTTTGGATCTTGAACCGTTTGGTTCCCATTGAAGTCCATTATATGGAGAAAAATGCTGGAATGTTTTCATCAAAAACCTTAATTTCTTTTCGACTGAAGAACGAAAGACATGGACATCTTGGATGACATGGGGGTGAGTAAATTATCAGCAAAACATGAAAGTGAACTAATCCTTTAAAGTGAAAGATAGATGCTAATTTAGCACATTTAAAACTGCATATATTTTGTGTAAAGGTATAGTTGTAGTGGGTTTATTGATTATTCTCTCTCCTTCACCTGTGCGTTCACTCTTGCAGGAGAGTTCAGGAGTGTTGATGACGCCGTTGATGGCTGCTTGAGCTACTGCGTTTTGCTTCTTTAGCAGCTCAATGGTTTTCCTCAACTCGTTCAGCTCAGAATCCTAACACACACACACACATATATTTATTGACAATGCATCTGCAAAACATATTCTGTCTATGTCTAATAATGAACAAGAGTGATAAATCCAAATGAAAGCATGTCGATATTTACTTTCTGTTCTGCGGTCATGGTGAGGCTCTTCAGGCGGATGGTCATGTTGCCTAAACTCTGCTCAAACGCTGCCACCAGGTGGGCCTATTAAAGAACAACAGGGGAGAAGAGGTAAACTAAAGAAAGAGGGTTCTTCAGAGTTCAAAATGATGGCTTTGTTGCATGCATGTCTCATAGCTACACGATAATACTCCATTCATATAATACATTGTGCAACCTGCCTTCAAGGGAGTAAAATAAAATGTCTTTCTCCTTTGCGATGATAAGACGAGTAATAAAAAAAGCATTTTGCTCAAAGCTGCATGACCTGTACATGAGACACCCGTTTATTGAAATGTAACTGAAGCAGCAAAGCTCAAACTTACTAAATAACAATCATTTCCTTTAAACAAACACTTAGATGTGCAATATAAACTCTGGCCCGTGTCCCAGACTAACAAGCAACAACAAAAACCTTCTTTGCCCTCTCATTACAATTTACCTTTCCCTCGAAATCTAATTTTCCCTGTAGGAATGAAAAAAAACAACAACACATTTAACATATCAAATGTTTCTCCTATTCCACAATGAGATTAAATGGAGATAAAATTGAGTTTTAAAAATTGACTTTTCCCTCTGACATCAGCCTCAATATTCACACACACACACACACACACTAGAGTTTTAAAACCGATTGAACAACAACTCAGATTGTGCTCAGACTTCAAATATAAACTCAAACAAAATTCTAATCTAAACTAATATTACAGCTCCCATATACCAACAACTGTCTCATTTGTTTTACAGTCATTTCTCATGAGATATTTTAAAGAAAATGTAAGAGAATATTACAACTTTCAAAGCTAAGACTCATAAACTATGAAAGAGCAACCCCTAAGCGTAAATGTATCTTCTGGGTCATCTCCTCACCTCACATCCAACAGGGTCTTGGTGTAACGGTTAGCAGCTGGAGTGCCCTCTTGAGCCACCAGAGGGCACTCCAGATAAGACTATGTTTCACACAAACTACATTTCCCAGAACTCACTGCCCGGACTCATCATCACTGATCACATTCACCTGTACCTCATTCACTGATTGCATTCACCTGTGTCTCATCCTGTTAGTGTGTCTATATATACCTTGTGTTCACGTTCAGTGTTTGCGAAGTCTTGTTGTACTGTGTGTCTGCATTTCTGAGCGTTTTCCGTGTTTGTTTTGTGGTTTTTGATTTTTGGATTGTTCTTGGATTCTGATTATTGCTGCCTGCCCGGACCTCTGCCTGTTTCTTGGATTCCCTTTGTTTATTCTCCATTGTCCTGTCTGCCAATTCTCGACCCTGCCTGTACGACTATTCTTAATAAAGCTGCATTTGGATCTACATCTCCCAGTCTCGGAGCAGTTCATAACAGAAGACTTCGCCGCACCAAGATCCAGCAGTGTTACCAAAATGAATCCAGCAGCCCAAATTATGCGTCTCCGCCAAGGAAATCAAACGATTGAGCGTTATGTGATGGACTTTTTGGACCTTGCTCATCTGACTTGCATGGACGAGGTTTGCTTAATGATATTTTTTCGTGGAGGATTATCTGAGCCGCTAAGCTTCCTTATGCCATTGCATGACCCTAGCTGGACTCTAAAACAGTATATTGACTTGGCCCTGCAACTGAGCAGTTCAACTCTTTCTGTGAGTTTGACGTCTGCCAATTCAGAGTCTCTTCCCGCCGAGACAGCCCAGCCAGAGTCTCGTCCCGCCGAGACAGCCCAGCCAGAGTCTCGTCCCGCCGAGACAGCCCAGCCAGAGTCTCGTCCCGCCGAGACAGCCCAGCCAGAGTCTCGTCCCGCCGAGACAGCCCAGCCAGAGTCTCGTCCCGCCGAGACAGCCCAGCCAGAGTCTCGTCCCGCCGAGACAGCCCAGCCAGAGTCTCGTCCCGCCGAGACAGCCCAGCCAGAGTCTCGTCCCGCCGAGACAGCCCAGCCAGAGTCTCGTCCCGCCGAGACAGCCCAGCCAGAGTCTCGTCCCGCCGAGACAGCCCAGCCAGAGTCTCGTCCCGCCGAGACAGCCCAGCCAGAGTCTCGTCCCGCCGAGACAGCCCAGCCAGAGTCTCGTCCCGCCGAGACAGCCCAGCCAGAGTCTCGTCCCGCCGAGACAGCCCAGCCAGAGTCTCGTCCCGCCGAGACAGCCCAGCCAGAGTTCCATGTCAGTCCTGCCGAGTCTGAGCCTGTTCACGTCACTTCTGCCGAGCCAGAGACGCTCCACGTCACTTCTGCCGAGCCAGAGACGCTCCACGTCACTTCTGCCGAGCCAGAGACGCTCCACGTCACTTTTGCCGAGCCAGAGACGCTCCACGTCACTTCTGCCGAGCCAGAGATGCTTCACGTCATTTCTGCCAAGCCAGTGTCTAAAGACAAGATGGCTGCCTCCAAGCCAGTGTCTAAAGACAAGATGGCTGATTCAGAGACTGTTCAAATCACTTCTGCTGATCCAGATTCTGTTCACGTCACCGCCTCCGAGCCAGTGTCTCCGGACAAGATGGCCGCCTCCGAGCCAGTGTCTCCGGACAAGATGGCCGCCTCCGAGCCAGTGTCTCCGGACAAGATGGCCGCCTCCGAGCCAGTGTCTCCGGACAAGATGGCCGCCTCCGAGCCAGTGTCTCCGGACAAGATGGCCGCCTCCGAGCCAGTGTCTCCGGACAAGATGGCCTCCTCCGAGCCAGTGTCTCCGGACAAGATGGCCTCCTCCAAGCTAGTGTCTCCGGACAAGATGGCCGCCTCCAAGCTAGTGTCTCCGGACAAGATGGCCGATCCAGTGTCTCCGGACAAGATGGCCGATCCAGTGTCTCCGGACAAGATGGCCGATCCAGTGTCTGCTCCCGATCCAGTGTTTGTTTCTGTGTCTGTGTCTGTCCTTGTGACCATTTCTGTTGTAGTGTCTGTTCCTGAGCCGGTGCCTGGTCCTGAGAGGGCATCACCGCCGTGGCCGCCCGAGGGGTCTTCGCCACCGTGGCCGCCCGAGGGGTCTTCGCCGCCGTGGCCGCCCGAGGGGTCTTCGCCGCCGTGGCCGCCCGAGGGGTCTTCGCCGCCGTGGCCGCCCGAGGGGTCTTCGCCGCCGTGGCCGCCCGAGGGGTCTTCGCCGCCGTGGCCGCCCGAGGGGTCTTCGTCGCCGTGCCTGCCCGAGGGGTCCTTGCCGCCGTGGCCTCCCGAGGGGTCTTCGCCGCCGTGGCCTCCCGAGGGGTCTTCGCCGGCTTGGCCGCCCGAGGGGTCTCCGCCGCCTTGGCCTCCCTTACAACCTGCTCCGCCCTGGCCGCCTGCACAGCCTGCTCCGTCCTGGCCGCCTGCACAGCCTGCTCTGACCTGGTCGCCTCCACAGCCAGCTCCGCCGCAGTCTCCAGGTCCTCTTCCGCTCCACGGGCCTGGCCCTCCATCCCGCCCCCAGGTCCGCCTCCGCTCCACCTCCCTCCTGGACAGTTTGAGGAGCGTCTGGAATCCGCTCCTTAAAGGGGGGGCTATGTAACGGTTAGCAGCTGGAGTGCCCTCTTGAGCCACCAGAGGGCACTCCAGATAAGACTATGTTTCACACAAACTACATTTCCCAGAACTCACTGCCCGGACTCATCATCACTGATCACATTCACCTGTACCTCATTCACTGATTGCATTCACCTGTGTCTCATCCTGTTAGTGTGTCTATATATACCTTGTGTTCACGTTCAGTGTTTGCGAAGTCTTGTTGTACTGTGTGTCTGCATTTCTGAGCGTTTTCCGTGTTTGTTTTGTGGTTTTTGATTTTTGGATTGTTCTTGGATTCTGATTATTGCTGCCTGCCCGGACCTCTGCCTGTTTCTTGGATTCCCTTTGTTTATTCTCCATTGTCCTGTCTGCCAATTCTCGACCCTGCCTGTACGACTATTCTTAATAAAGCTGCATTTGGATCTACATCTCCCAGTCTCGGAGCAGTTCATAACACTTGGGAGCTGTCAGTTGTCTCCGTAAAGCCTCCCTGTCTATATTTGTCTTTCTGAGAGGGAACGTGTTTCTCTGTGCACCCATGGGACGGGTAGCGGTTCAAAGGGAGCCATTTCAGAGAGCCGGTCCCGTCAGAACACACATTACAAGAGCTCCTTTGCTGTTCCATAGATAGCTCAGCTTCAGATAACTCGACTACAGCGGTATATTATTATGAAGCAGTGAAGCTCCTCCTAGCATTGATAACTGAGACAGACAAAGCAGAGAGGCCGCCAGGGGCCTTGACATGTTTTACTGGAGTCTCAAGGGCCCGGTCATGTTTTTAATTATCTTTCTCTTTCTATTGGGATATTCTCACTGTTCCTTAGCTGAACACCCTAAAGATATGAATATGATCATCAAAACCAAAACAATGTGCTGTATACGTCAAAACTAATCCTTCCCTTCATGCCAGTCAAAAATCGACTTCTGAAAATGTTTATGTTACGTCAGAAACTGTACACACACATGCTTGCAATGGAAAACATGGCAATGCACCAAAAATAGAAAAACTAGTCTTTAGAACACAACTCCTTTTTTGTTAGTACCTCTAAAACATCTTGTCTGGTTAGTACTTACAAGTCAGGATTTTGCTTTAGGCATTAGACATGTCTTTATGATTTACACATACATTTATCTTCAGGAGGACATATCAAAAACACTAAACACAGTCTGTACTGTATAATTTGTCCTTAGTCATAAAATATCAAATCAAACACAGTCTGTTTCGCTCGTGGAAATGACAGATATCTGTTCTGACAAGTCTGTTCTGCAGTCTCGCTTTTGATTTAGTTTATTATACTTTATAGATATACACTGGCCGCCGCCAATAGTATTATCATAATTGTGACTATCAGTGTTGGGGAGAGTTACTTTTAAAAGTGATGTCTTACAATATCATGTTAGTCCCTAAAAAAGTAACTAATTCTGCTACTTAGTTACTTTAATGTAATGTGTTACAATATCGTGTTAGTCCCTAAAAAGTAACTTATTCCGCTACTTAGTTAATTTAATGTAATGTGTTACAATATTGTGTTAGTCCCTAAAAAAGTAACTAATTCTGCTACTTAGTTACTTTAATGTAATGTGTTACAATATCATGTTCGTCCCTAAAAAAGTAACTAATTCCGCTACTTAGTTATTTTAATGTAAAGTAATGTGTTACAATATCGTGTTAGTCCCTAAAAAGTAACTAATTCCGCTACTTAGTTACTTTAATGTAAAGTAATGTGTTACAATATCGTGTTAGTCCTTAAAAAAGTAACTAATTCCACTACTTAGTTACTTTAATGTAAAGTAATGTGTTACAATATTGTGTTAGTCCCTAAAAAAGTAACTAATTCCGCTACTTAGTTACTTTAATGTAAAGTAATGTGTTACAATATCGTGTTAGTCCTTAAAAAAGTAACTAATTCCACTACTTAGTTACTTTAATGTAAAGTAATGTGTTACAATATTGTGTTAGTCCCTAAAAAAGTAACTAATTCCGCTACTTAGTTACTTTAATGTAAAGTAATGTGTTACAATATTGTGTTAGTCCCTAAAAAAGTAACTAATTCCACTACTTAGTTACTTTTATGAAAAGTAATGTGTTACAATATCATGTTAGTCCCTAAAAAGTAACCAATTCCGCTACTTAGTTACTTTGATGTAAAGTAATGTGTTACAATATTGTGTTAGTCCCTAAAAAGTAACTAATTCCGCTACTTAGTTACTTTAATGTAAAGTAATGTGTTATAATACCGTGTTAGTCCCTAAAAAAGTAACTAATTCCGCTACTTAGTTACTGTAATGTAAAGTAATGTTACAATATTGTGTTAATCCCTAAAAAGTAACTAATTCCGCTACTTACTTACTTTAATGTAAAGTAATGTGTTACAATATTGTGTTAGTCCCTAAAAAAGTAACTAATTCTGCTACTTAGTTACTTTAATGTAAAGTAATGTGTTACAATATCATGTTAGTCCCTAAAAAATTAACTAATTCCGTTACTTAGTTACTTTAATGTAAAGTTATGTGTTACAATATTGTGTTAGTTCCTAAAAAAGTAACTAATTCCGCTACTTAGTTACTTTAATGTAAAGTTATGTGTTACAATATTGTGTTAGTTCCTAAAAAAGTACCTAATTCCGCTACTTAGTTACTTTAATGTAAAGTAATGTGTTACCATATTGTGTTAGACCCTAAAAAAGTAACTAATTCCGCTACTTAGTTACTTTGATGTAAAGTAATGTGTTACAATATTGTGTTAGTCCCTAAAAAGTAACTAATTCCGCTACTTAGTTACTTTAATGTAAAGTAATGTGTTATAATACCGTGTTAGTCCCTAAAAAAGTAACTAATTCCACTACTTAGTTACTGTAATGTAAAGTAATGTTACAATATTGTGTTAATCCCTAAAAAGTAACTAATTCCGCTACTTACTTACTTTAATGTAAAGTAATGTGTTACAATATTGTGTTAGTCCCTAAAAAAGTAACTAATTCTGCTACTTAGTTACTTTAATGTAAAGTAATGTGTTACAATATCATGTTAGTCCCTAAAAAATTAACTAATTCCGTTACTTAGTTACTTTAATGTAAAGTTATGTGTTACAATATTGTGTTAGTTCCTAAAAAAGTAACTAATTCCGCTACTTAGTTACTTTAATGTAAAGTTATGTGTTACAATATTGTGTTAGTTCCTAAAAAAGTACCTAATTCCGCTACTTAGTTACTTTAATGTAAAGTAATGTGTTACCATATTGTGTTAGACCCTAAAAAAGTAACTAATTCCGCTACTTACTTTAATGTAAAGTAATGTGTTACAATATTGTGTTAGTCCTTAAAAAGTAACTAATTCCGCTACTTAGTTACTTTAATGTAAAGTAATGTGTCACAATATCATGTTAGTCCCTAAAAAAGTAACTTATTCCGCTACTTAGTTACTTTAATGTAAAGTAATGTGTTCCAATATTGTGTTAGTCCCTAAAAAAGTAACTAATTCCACTACTTAGTTACTTTAATGTAAAGTAATGTGTTGCAATATTGTGTTAATCCCTAAAAAAAGTAACTAAACTAAAAGTAACTGAAAAATGTTTTACCTCAGAAATGCGACAATTTTGTTTTTAAAATTGTCATTTCATATCTCACAATTTCTGGAAATTACAACTTTTTTTATTATTATTAAAATTATTATTATTATTATTAAAATGACGAATTTTGTGATTTCTTAAAATTGCACTTTTATATCTCATAGTATGTCTTTAGACCTCAAATTGTGACCATCTCACAATTTCTACTTCATTGCTTTAATAGTGTCACACAACAACTGTACAACTGTGACTTAATTTCTTTGCAATTGAAACTCTCCTATAGGTGAGTAATCACTAAAAACGTCCAAAAAAAATAAATATTTCTTAACAGGTTTAAATAAATGACTAAGTGTAGGAAAAAGTATTACAAAAATACAATAGATTGTGCTGCTGAAGCCCTATTGAATAAAGATAAAGACAACTGGAAACTCCAATGAGGTCATGATCGACGCTGACATTAATCAACCACACAGGCGTCACAGGGATTACGACAACACCATTTATATGACGCCTCGGGTTGACAACTGACACTAGATACAGAGTTGGGAATTAATTATGCCCCATAGATATAATAAAAGAATAAAGATCTATGTATCTGTGTCCACCTACATTGGCACTGAGTTGTGTCGTCAGGGCGGACACCTTTTCCTGGGAGGAGTCCAGTTCTCGACGCAGCTTGCGGATCTGAGGGGAGAAACAGATTGAGAAGGGGAAAGAAAAAAAGTGCCGATGAAAAGAAGAGGAAAGGGAGGCACACACAAGGGATCCAGGTGTGTCGTGGAAAGACAACTTTGTGATTTGGTATCAAAGGGGGGAAACAGTTTGCAGGTGTATGTACAGAATAGAGGTGTGTTGCACAGGTGGACGTAAAGATCACAGAGATGTGCGGTGAAATGAGACCCGACCGTGAATCCACCCACAGTTTGTGTTCACAACAGGTCAATGGTGGTGAATAAACACACTACTGATGGCAATGTGCTTCACAGGTATGTGGGGGGGCCCGTGTGTGTGGTTTTTGCGAAAGTAAAAACATGTCCTCACCTCTGAATGTGATTTCTCCTCCGTCTGTGAAAAAAAGACATAGTAATTAGCATGTTTAAACAGCATATTTGCACAGCTTTACTTGTATAGCAGTTGAAAAATGAGCTGCTTTCTTTCCCGAGGGTATAAAGCGAACACCACAGACAGCAACACACACCTGAAAGTGAACAAAATGATATCCCTAAAGCTCTAGAGAGGGAATATTCATTTTTTTCCTGTGATTTATGAGCTACTGGTACTCTCTCAGACGAACAGGAAGTTGGACACATTTGAATATCACCGAGAGTGATTCATTGAACACATTTATTTGTTTGGAGTTGGTTACTAGATAATATCACGTATCACCCACAGCTGAACGGAAACCTTTCTGTAAAACCCGATTGAAATGCATGATATGAAAATGACCTAAAGAGCATATTGAGCTTCAATGGAAGCAAGAACAACTGACGTTTGATACTAAAGAGTCAAACTTTTATTAGTGATCTAGAAAAAAAGTGCATTATGAAATATTTCTCATAAAATGTAAAAATCTTTCAAAAATTTTGAAAACATGCTTGCTGACACATGAAAGCTCAAGACAACAATAGCATGCTAGTGCTCTTTGTGTGGGATCTGGCATGTAATGACATCCACCAGGTGTGTTACGACATCACACTATAATGATTTTTAATGCAGTTGACACTAGTCTGACAGCTAGACTGACAGCATTGTCTGACATGTGGGACAAACCCGCCGGCGTCTAGCTGGTTTCGGTTTAATTACATCTCGCTTTTTGTAAATGTGTTTGAATATGCAAACTCAAAATGGTGACGTTATCAATGCAACTCTGATCAGAAGAGCTTTTGTTTGACTTCTCTGATCTTTTGTTGACTCTGAGACTGAAGATTGTCCAGTCATTATATCTGGCTTTTGATGAACGTCCCGTACTCTGCAGTACAGAATGAATCTGTGCTTCAAAGGCAGCACAGAGTTGTTGTTTTCATGTCCGTTTCTAAGAAACATTGTGTTTCTGCATGATAGCTGTCACCCACATATACAAACCACCTACAGACAAAACACAACCAGAAGGAAGATCTGCTTGAATCTGTTCCTGGATCAGCTTTAATGCAGACTGCAGAATCAATGAACTCAGTTTAAGTCCAGCAAGACACAAATACACATTTTAAGTCACACAAGTTTCCTGTTTACTGGTACTTAATTAAGAATGAATGTTTATATATATGTAAATACAGAATGAGAGTAATCTAAAAGGTAAGGTTCCTACCGTGTATCCCCAAGCACTCACAGCTCTCCCCATAGAGAGAGTCGCCATCATCATGTCTTTCCAGTCTTTATACTTTAGTAAATCTGATCCTTTTTAGATCAATCTCTACAAGCCAAGAACGTAACTAACTCCTCTGCTCCTGAAGTCAAGCTCATCTGAGCTGAAGACTCACTACACGTGTCCCAGAGAGAGAACTGTTGCTAAAACACTGCAGGTGAAAGGAGCCGCCCACATGGAGGTGTGGCACTCGACCTGATACTGTATATACCGTGATCACTGAGTGAAATATCCATACATTTGCATAAAG